>NC_054571.1:1624206-1674206 GCF_017654505.1 Polyodon spathula | reverse complement strand
TGCTTTTTTTTTCCGGATCTGTTTCAGCTCCAAAGATAGACTTGTTAGAAGATGTTGGCGAGTCCTGTTCTATTTATGCTACCATACTGTCCTGCAATACAGAGACGGGAATCCATCCCTGGTTTTACTAGGAGTTTAATAAGACACACCTGAGCTTGGTACCTATACACTGTAGTTAATCAAGCCCATAGTAAAAACTGGAATGGCTAAAATTGCTATAGGAGTCTTCATTTACGTCCCTGCAATACCATGTGGGCTTCACACACACACACACACACACAGCCTGAAGTGTTACATTAGCACACCAGGCCCACCCAACCTTGTCCTTATAGAAACTGTAAGGGAATGTAAAGAAACAGGACTGCCAACAAGGTCTGCCTGATCTCTGACAAGAGTAAAACGCACAGGAGGTTTAAAGTCTATAGAAACATGTAGTCAGTGAGACACCCAAGAGTACTGCTGTAGCGTCCAACTCGGCATGACTGCAGGGAACTCTGCTAGGAACAATCAGCAAGCAAGGTCCTAATCGGACATGAGGACGGGTAGTGTTTGACAATCACTGATACATTGACATACACTGTGTTTAAAAGCAAGAAGAAAAGGGGGTTCACAAAAAGCCTTTGAATGCAACTGAAAACATTGTGACCCTTCTAAAGGTCCTGACTCTTTTAAAGGTCTTGACTCTTCTAAAGGTCCTGACTCTTCTAACAGTTCTGATTCTTCTAAAGGTCCTGAGCCTTCTCTACACAGCATGCAAGATGCAACTCTTCACTACATACCTTCAATTACACATGGAAATATGTCCTAGTAATATATAAACAGGGCAGCAGGTCAATTAATCCAGCAGTGAATGTTTAATTGAGGCTCGCAAAATGAAAGCTTATGGCTATCGATAAGCGATCAATGGATTTTGATCAATGTCTGCAGCTCTCTATACACTGCAGCTTCCGTATCCTGTATGGATCAGGTAGGGCTGTTAACGAGGTTGGTGGAAGTCTGACAGGGAGCAGGGCTCAGCCTGTGCAGAGTGCAGTCTAGGCAGCTATCATTGCAGAGTGTCTACTGTAACTGCAGGAGAACGAAAAAAATACTCAAACACGCCAGCGTCACAGTGTCCACTTCTCAGCAGGATCTTCTAGGATTACTGTCTGCAGGAAAAGCAGCTAGAGAACAAGAGCACAGCAAGCATGTGGCTGTAGAACAGAGTGTAGGAGACAGTGTTTTACTAAGAGATTAAAACACTGAAGCAGTGGACTCGTCTGGTTTGCGGGCTCAGTATCACTTCAAACGCCTCTTCTCAAGATGAAATATCAAGTGACAACTCAGGGACCTTACACAAAACTCAAAACAGAAAAGTGACGTAGCTTCACTGGTAAATAAGAACATGGATTTGAAAAAGCAGACCTTGTTAACACTCCTTGAAAGGGGGGCAAGTGATAATGTAGCCAGAATTAATAAGAGATATGGAAATGGGTTTTAAGGAGATGTGGGTTAGCTCTATAAGAGGGAAGTATTTATTTTAAAAAGCCTTGGTTAGCACTCTTTCAAATGTAAAAAAATTACAACTAAAAAGTCTCTCCACCCTCTGCAGATCTGGAAAGCTTTCATGTTCTGTTTGTGCTTTTTTCTTTTTTTTACCCCATGCACAACACTGAAAAGAACAAAGTTTCCAGAAAAGAAACTGCAGACGTGGTTTTCCAAAAACCAAAACTGAACGACGTTAGCAGCAGAGCGGTCAGACTCCTTCAGTTCACACCCGCACCCTCTCCCTCGCTTTGATGTGTGGAGACACTTATAGGGGGAGGAAAATCTGGTGATGAGGGAACAATTAAAATAATTCATAAAGTTTTAGTGTGGGGGACCCCCTACCAGTGCAGGGAGAATTGGAGGAAAAAAACAAGAGATGGAAAGGGTGAGCTCAAAAACAGAGTGGAAAAAGACTTGCACAACACTGAGCCAACGGCACACCGAGAAGAGACTTCTACAGGACTGTGCTGTGTCTCACCCAGTAGACTCTTCTACAGGACTGTGCTGTGTCTCACCCAGTAGACTCTTCTACAGGACTGTGCTGTGTCTCACCCAGTAGACTCTTCTACAGGACTGTGCTGTGTCTCACCCCGTAGACTCCTCTACAGGACTGTGCTGTGTCTCACCCCGTAGACTCTTCTACAGGACTGTGCTGTGTCAGTATGGCTGATCATTTAGACTGCACACATTAAACCACTCGATATAAGTGGAGCGTACAGCTGACCCCGTCACCAGGCACAGCTGTACATATGAACTTGTATTAAATATTTGCTTTAAGAAACAAGTCTGGGTCAACTATACATACCAAATTATAAAGTAATGTTTTACAACACTACATAGGTAACGCTGTTATCCATGTCAGAATTGCACACTGCAATGTTCTGATTTTGAGTGGCTTCATAACTTCACAACTTTTTTTTTATAAAAAAGTAAAAACAAGACACTGGCGTAGTAAAATTTTTTTATTTTTCCATTCACAAAATGAGCACATAAAAAAAATATTACAAACTAGCATATCCAAACAGAGGATCATAATTAAAAACTCTTTAAAAACAGTATTGTTTGCGACAGCTTTCTCTACGACAGGAAGAGGCAGGGGGAGAGAGGTAGCTCATCGACTCTGTTCAACTGCAAAAAAACAAAAAAGATACAAATTAGCAATGGACGTCCTGCAACAGCTTGCATACAAAACAAATCCCTAGTTTCGATCGAACCTGGTGACCTTCGAATACTGAATGGTTTTCAATGTAGTCTATTGCACCATCTTGTGGCCACATGCAGAAACAACAGATAAGACCAATATTGAAGAGTAGTCAGGAGTTTAATGTGTTGATAAGTCCAGAGTCTAAACAGTTTTCCTGAATCTAATAACAAAGTTCGTTACGGTACAGTATATCTACTTCACCTGAACAGGAAGTTACTGGATGAGATTCTAAGAGACTTACAGGCTAAATGAACACTAGTTAATCCCAGCACACAGCCCCAGTTCAGCAAGCAGGGTTCACACCCTATCTAAAGTCTGTTTAATAAATACACTTAAGATACACAACCCCGAGAGGCATGATAGTGTTAAGGATTCAGGGCAAGTACTGGTCCAACAGAGCCGACAGTGCATCGGTGTGCAGAAGCAGAGAACCCAAGAGACACAGAGGCTTCAGGAACACATGAAATAAAGTCACTCACAGCACAAGTTAATGATCTAGATAATACACCCCGACTGGTTGAGGAACGCCTGCACCAAGTGCCTTCACAGTGGACACAGCCTGGCACTCTGTGTAGATGGAGCCGTCTACCGCACTTACTGTAGGTGGAGATATCTATTTCCTCAGGCAGCTCGGCCACGTTCACCTCGAAGCGGTCCTGCACGTCGTTCAGGATTTTAGCATCAGTCTCGTCCGACACAAAGGTTACAGCCAGACCCTTCGTGCCAAACCGACCCGCTCTGGCAACCTACAAAAATTAAATAAGCGTTAGTCCATTCGCAGAACACTCCCCAGACCAGCAGAGGGTGCTTCCTCAGATTGAAGGCATGATTCATCCATTTGCAACAAAAAAAAAAAAAAAAAAAAAAAAGTTTGGCTACTGCTTCATCAGTGTACTTAAAATGCATGGCAGAAATGTGTCTACTTAGTTTTATAGTTTAATCTTAGTTTAACACTCCAAATTTGCATTTGTTTTATAGTTTTAACTTCATTCTGATCGCTATATTTACCATCAAACAAGTAACTTTGTTTGAAAGTATTTTACAAGCAAGCCCTGCTGGGAAGTGCCTGGTGCGAGGCTCACCCTGTGCAGGTATGTGTCCGAGTCCTCAGGCATGTCGTAGTTGAAGACGATGTTCACTCTCTCGATGTCCATGCCACGCCCAAACAGATTGGTGGCCACCAGGATGCGCCTCTGGAAATCTTTGAACTGCTGATACCGAGAGAGCCTGGGGAAAGGAGTCGCAGTTAGGAGAGGCTCACGAGAAAGCTTCAGGAAGTGGGAACCAAACATATGGTGCTAGTTTTGTTTTTCTGAATAGCTTGGTAATTTAGAATTCCTGCAAAGCCTTTCTGGCAACTATTTTAGTCAAGGGGCCAAATCAAGCCTGCCAAAAAGTACAATTTGTACCACTTCAGGTTAATGCAAATTGCATTTTGGAATAGATGCCACGACTTGCAGTGGGACAAGAGCATATGCATATATATTTATATTATTTTTATTTGCAGTTCAGCACAGAATACCCAACTAGGAAATAGCATCCAAACACTAGTGAGAAAGAAAAAAAAAAACACACACACTGATCAGCTTCAAACAGCCTTGTGGGGTGAAGGGAAGGCTTTGAACCCAGGAGAGTTTGTAGTTAGGAGGGAAAATAGAGAGCCAACGTTGTGAGCGGTGGAGACAGTTATTAAAGTGGGATTAGGCAGGCGAGGAGATTCAGGATTTGATTTTGTATCCATTTACTTCCTTGCTCACAAATCCCTACAGCAGTAATATTTAGGAGGCATGTTTGCCAGTTTCTTGGCACGCAGGTTTATTTACTGTGTTTACATATAAATTACCTGTTAGACTGATCACTTAGATCATTTAATTTATAAAAGCGACGTTCTAACAAGTCAGTTATGTTACGTCTGCACGGGTTTGTATTCTTTGTAATTTACGATCTGAAGGGTACGTTTCCTGACTAATGCCTGTACAACTGACAGTAGGTTGCTGTTTATAACTAGTTAATGTATGCACGAGACTTATTTCCACGGTTACTTTGTTTTCTTAAGAAAACATTACCCTTATAAAAGAGTGGATCACAAATTCACATAATTATCAGTTTATCATCCACCCGTGCTTTGATAGGCTGCTTCTCCGATACAGTGCTTGAGAGGCAGGACGAGCACACTGCGGAGGCGGACAGCTTGCCATGTACTGCTGCATACCTTGCAGAAACATTCCACGTCACACAGCACCACGTTCTCAATTCTGACACCAACAGAAAATAAACTAAAAACGTGGCCCAACAGCGATTTCATTTACTGATGAACTTGTTTGAGCTTTTTTTTATTTATTTTTATTTACAATTGCATTTAACTACCTGTTTTAGTGACAATTTTACATGCATTTACTATTTTGCGTTTACCAATTAATTTATTGGACCTGAAGAGGTCAAAGTTCATTCTGTTGATGGTCTTATTGGAGAACGGTTTATTCCTCCTCAATTTGGTCTTGCATTACCACCACCCCGT
This sequence comes from Polyodon spathula, assembly GCF_017654505.1. Taxonomy (NCBI): domain Eukaryota; kingdom Metazoa; phylum Chordata; class Actinopteri; order Acipenseriformes; family Polyodontidae; genus Polyodon; species Polyodon spathula. The sequence continues at coordinate 1,668,957 of NC_054571.1, read as the reverse complement.
GGTGGCACTGCACTGTGGTTGACAGAGATTACTAGTTATTTAAAGTCATAGGTAGACCCGTCAGTGAAGTGAATACATAGTTATTGAAATATGTTTGTAGTTTCACTTTGTAACTTCTGCACCTTTTATATTCCAGCAGGCTCTGAATTAGTTACAAGAAAGGGCTTCCTATGGAGACGGATTACTACTGCATGTCCTGATGGGACAGTCCTTTACCCAGAGCAGCATGTTCTGGGACCTGAAACTCAAACTGGATAGTAGGGGGGGGGGGGGGGGGGGTACATTTATGAAGAAATTTAAGAAATCTTTAAACTTGTTTCTACAGAATTGGCAGCTTTACATTACCACATCCTGAATTCCGGAAACTGTCCGAAAACAATATTCAAAAGTTCCAAGCTCTTAAATTGTATTTTTATGGGGATTAGATAAAATACGAATGGCTTAGTCAAGTGTGTGCTCTCTTTAGAAATAAAACGGAAAAACAAAACCCAGGTCAGAATCCCAGCACAGCAAACCTAAACCCAGCCTAGAAAGGGTCAATTACAGAAACTAGGAGGCTTGATGTGCCAGACAGCCTCTTCTCCTTCCAAAACCTTCATGGCAAGGCCTTACAGTCTAGCATCGCTAACAGTGTTGAGCTGAATTTCTGAATTAAAGTCTATTAATGAGGTCCGCTCCAGTTGAAGAGAGGAGCCTTGACAGGCCACACAGAGTCTTCTCACTCTTGTTCCAAGATCTCCAGACTTACCGTTCCTCCTGAGCCATGCCTCTGTGGATCGCGATGGCAGGGAAGTTCTGCTCCACCAGGAGCTGCGAGAGAGCGACACAGCGCTGCACAGACTTCACAAAGATCACAACCTGACAACAGAGAGAGCGGGTTAGATCAGAGGCACAGCGCTTACTGGAGAGCCACTGCGTTTCCTGCTTATCCCACACGGAATTAACCATTTACTCTCTGGAGTCATTTGTTCGAAATGTCGCTGTGATGAAGACCTAAATTTAAAGCTTGGCAAAGCTGTTACTGCAACATCACAAAAGCCAGCCTCCGAAATAAGCTTTGTGTGTAGCAAGAAGGAGAATCTCAAGCACAGGTAGAGCTCTAGGAGGACTGATCGATGAGAGAATGGCGCCCTCACCTGGTTGAACTCCAGCACGTCGAGCAGGTCGAACAGCTTGCGGTTCTTTTCGCTGTCCTTGAGTTTGCAGTAGTACTGCTGGAGGCCGTGCAGCGTCAGCTTCGTCTCATCATCCACAAACACCTCCATGGGCTGTGGAGAGAGGGGGCAGAGTCATGGTCTGGACAGACTCCTACTGCAGAGCAGCGTTATCCACTACAGGTTTTACCAAGAGTTTGATTAGCCACAGCATATCTAACAAGCTCTGCTTTAAAAAGGAATGGAGCAAATCACTAAATGCAAGTAGTTTTGCTATCCCTTGTACAGCAGTGCGCTACACAGTCAGGGGCCAATGCTAGCTAGCTTTGCAAAGTCCAGTTTATCCTGGTCAATGACAATAATTTCAAATGATGGTGCTGGTCATCCATAACTTATTCAAAACAAGAAAAGCAGGACATTTCAGACAAATTGCTTTTTTGTAAACACTGAAGGAGCTGGATTTTAAAGTTGTAATAAATATGTCTGGTTTGCATCTTATTTGCTAGTTCAGGGCTCCAGACAAACTTCTTGCCCAAGGAGCCTATACTCGGCCAAAACAAAAAGAAACTGGTTTCCAAATCCAATTGCTGGGTGCCACTTTAGAAGCAAACAAGTTGCTCCCATATTGAACTGCTTACAATAAAAACTAATTCTGCTCATCATCCATACAATGAATGCTGCTGTGCAATTAAACTGTCAAACAATAACCAAGCCCGTTATATCCAGGATAGATCTGACTGCTAATGATGCAAGAGATGGAAATAAAATAGAACTTACTGTTGATTAAAAACATTTAGGTACCAGCAATGACTTGGAGTGCATAAACTTCAGCTTGGTATGGTAACTTCCACTTATTTTTTATCTATTTATTTTAATTCTTGACCTTTGCCAAGTTTCAGCTCTTTATTACAATTATTCTCTTTAGTTAAAGTCTTCAGGCATTTCGCTAAGAGCATGTGTGCACCACACAAGCCAGCATTTATTAGTTTAGTTTTTCACAGTTCTTACTCTAGATTTCTTGAAAGCAATGCAAGTTTCTCAACAGTACACACGTTTGGTCACGATCACTCCTGTTCACTGTATTCTGATGGTGTTAACAGCTCTGGGTTTCCAGGGATATGTGGATGATTCCATTGTGATCGTCCTCCTCACTTCAATTTGAAACAAGCCAGCTTGCTTTTTTTTTTAAACCCTGGTCACAGCACACTCAAACACTGACACGCATTGTAAAAGGAGTCAGCATTTCTGGGGCACAGGCACCTCAATCCATGACAAATACTTTAGTTGCACCCACTGGAGCCCTATAGCAATGCAACATCAGCAAATTAAATTTACAAACCCCCCCCATCTGTAAATGATTCAATTCATGTAGACACACAACCGAGCGACACTGCACCGATAAAGGCAGCAGCCAGTGTGTGTGCGCAGTCCCGCTGCAGGACAGAGCTGCTTTACTTACATCCTGCATGAACCTGCGGCAGACTGGGCGGATCTCTTTGCTGAGGGTGGCACTGAACATCATGCACTGCTTCTCGTGAGGAGTCAGTCTGAAGATATCCTGCACGTCTCTGCGCATGTCTGAAGAGAGACAGGGGAGCAGGCATCACGTCACTCAACACTTCAGCTAAACGGCACTTGCTTGAGGAACCAACTAAGCCTCCATCCAGACCCTGAAGTCGTTCATTATATAAAATTTCACCCGTGGAATGGACTGCAATTGGACACCCCGATTTGATAGTTAAGCACCACAGTAGACCACTTATAACTGAACAGACGCTAGCAATATTATATGCAAATCTAGCATTGGCGAGACTAAACCCATTCAAAAACTTTAACAGGGGTGCAAAATGAAAGTAAACGAAGTGGCCGACGCTGACTCCAGTCCTTACCGAGCTGCTCCAGCATCTTGTCGCACTCGTCCAGAATGAAGTGCTTCACGTTCTTGAGGATGAGGTTCTTGTTGCGGATGAGGGCCAGGATCCTGCCAGGGGTCCCCACCACGATGTGGGGGCAGCTCTTCTTGAGCACATCCTCGTCCTTCTTGATGGAGAGCCCCCCGAAGAACACGGCTGCCTTCACCGTCGGCATGTACTTGGAGAAGCGCTCGTACTCCTTGCTGATCTGAAACGCCAGCTCACGTGTGTGGCACATCACCAGCACAGAGACCTGGGATTGAGGGAGAGACTGGGGTCAGAGTGCACCAAGGACAAGCCCTTCATCTGGAAGTACAGAAAGAATTAGTTAATGGAATAGCACAAGTTTGAGTCACTGACCAGAGGGACGGCAATAAGACTTGCACAGCAGTTTCACCCATTCCAGGTTTTACTACAAGACTGATTAGAATTAGATTAAACTGATATTTAACAAGCTCAGGTGCCTTGATTAAAACCAGGAATGGATCAAAGTGCTATCCAATGGGAGTCTGATTTCCACCCCTGCTGATCCTCATATCAATACAGGGATTCAGCCAGGATTTAACACACCTTATGCAAGGTTAAACTGGCGAGAACCAAGTCAGGAGGAAAGGTGGACTGACATGTACCTGCACATCTCTGTCCAGTTTTATTCCCTTTTGACAGAGGTGTTACATTGCTGTATGGGAGCAGCACTGACCTGACCGTCGACTGGCTCGATCTGCTGCAGTGTGGCCAGAACAAACACGGCCGTCTTTCCCATTCCGGACTTGGCCTGGCACAGGATATCCATGCCCAGGATGGCCTGCGGGATACACTCGTGTTGAACTGAGAGGGAGAGAGACATGACAGGGTTCACAAACAAGCATTCACAATTGGGGTGTGTCAGTCTCCATGACTGACACATGTTTCAACATACTGCCAATTTTATATTTATTAGGCCCTCTATCACTAGTTAACTAACCTCATGATTTACCTACATTCAGGCCAGCCGGCTGTATAACCCTACTAATATTATTAATCAATTTAGTACAAGCTTGTGTAACTAGAGCTGCAGTTGGTCAGGGAGGCATTAATATTAACATACACTAAAAGCCACTGTCCTGCAGTGGGAAGAAAACCGCCTCAGTCAAAATAATGTAAAGTATTATGCAGTACATTAATATCTCTGCAAACCTATTCAGAATTTAGGAAATCTGTATTGCCATTTTTTCATGTGGGACTAAGTTTGGCATTTATTAAATGGGAATCAGAGTTACAGTGCACTTTAGAAAAATACTGTATGAGTATTATAAAGGGTAGGGTCTGGCATTTAAACATCTGTGTTCTTTTAAATAAAATAAATGGCTTTTTGCACTGTGAAACAGTATGTTTAACTTGTCTGTAGTATTGTTAAGTGGCTACATTTTTTCCAGTGTGGCTAAAAAAAAAATGTTAAAAGTTACTTTAGCCACAGTGGCTAACTAAATGAAAGTCTTAGTGGGAACGTAGTTTACCAAAGCTTACTGGTAAATGCAGGTGTATCATATCGAAGGTGGTATTTATTCCTGCATATAAATGGTTAATTAAAATAAATCAGGTCAAAGAATATATTTATGACCAGTGAATAAATGCGTGAAGACGACAGGACAGACATTAGCCAAAGGCACTTCGTTATTCTTGATTTGCAGGTAATGTCCACACTGACCTTTACTGCTTTACTTGGTAAATGTGTTTTCTGAATAGTGGAGGGGGGGGGGGGAACGACGACTCTTAAAATGGTGTTATAGTATTCAGTCGCATTAGAGCGTTCTGTTTATACGGATGTTTGTGTTTTACTGCACTCAGCAACTCCATCTACAGTAGTCCAGAATGTCTTCATTTTGAATGAAGCACTGAACTTCTATTTTTGTGGTACGGCAATTACTTGGCATAATTTCCACACCACGGTTCTCTCATCCGGAAGTATTTTGAGGAACCGAAGTGACTTTGCTTCATTCCTTTGTTTAGATGCAGTTTAAAAATGTAATATATATGCCCACTACAGCATGAACATAGAGGACCAATGAAGCGCCAGATCAACTGAGAATAAAAGCAGCCCCAGCGTCAATTGTTCTGTTGCACCAATTAGAAAAACTACTTGAGAAAATTGCCAAACCCGTTCCTTTATATAATATCCACCCTTTACTGTGGCTCCACAGCAGCTGGACACTCAGACTGCTGTATATAAAATCTCTAAAATACAAGTTTGGTGAAATTTGTCACATGACTGGTTACAGGTCTAGCATATTCAGCGTTTAACCACTCCTTTAGAGTATATGTTTAAACATTTAAAATACCCATCCCTACTCATGTACTCCCTTAGCCAATAGCAGAGCTAGGTAACGAAGGGCACCCGCCTCCTTGTCAACTAGCAGTGAGGCGAGGACAGTGGCTGATCACTTCACTTCCTCCTCTCAGGTTTTCCCAGGTCTAGTTCACGCACTCCTCCCTTTTATTTAGAATATTCCATTACTCGAATATTCAGACTCACCGCTAGTATCCACATTAACTATAAAATACTTATTCTTCATTCAACATCCACTTGGTAAACTTCAGTAAGCTATGCTTTTGTTCTTCTATCAAGATCTAAATTAAATCTCCATTACATAAATCTCAGATACAGGACTACAGTTCGCTACCTTTACACCAAGGAATCTTACAAGGAGGCATTGTCGTGGCTCCCATTTACCCCAGAACGCCATTACAGTAACCCTTATACTCAACACTAACAGATTTCTAATGATCATTGCTCCCGGCTACAGCGTTCTAGGGGGAGCACTAGTTACCCCCCTATCGCTGACCCAGCCTCTGGGCTCACCTTCTGAGGGGTGCTCGAACCCGCAGTCCACAATGGCTCGGAGCAGCTCTGGCTTCAGCAGGAAGTCCCTGAACCCGGAGCTGTGGATGGAGACGTAGGAGCCCTTGACCTCCTTCTTCCCAGGAGCATGAGTGGCCTCGGGGGCTGCCTGTGGTTCCTCGTCTTCCTCGTAATCGAGCAGCTCATTCTCTACGTCATTCTCAGCCATGCTGCGCAGAGGAAGAGGAGGGTTAGGCACAAGACACGGCTCGCTGTGTAAACTGCACAGGGGACTTGTTTAAAAGTACAAGCAGCAGGGTGGGAAACATTTCAGCAATAGTTGAGTAGTTTATTGATTAGGGGCTGACTGCATAAAATATTGACCCTTTACAGTACAAGAGACATACATGTCCCACAAATGATGCTAACTATTTTATTTTTACAATGCACCAACCAGGTGGATCTGCTCATCCAAATAGTTTCCTGGTGATACTTTAAAATCACTCAAAAAAAATCATAAACCGTTTGAACAACCACTCAATTCCTTGTGTAACTTAAGGGGTTAAGTTAAGCACTTGACACATTTCTTTAACTGGGGTATGGGCTCGTTTTTAGCTGCTTTAGTGCAGCATCCTTATTCAAGTAACATTTTAGTGTAAAATGTTACCTTACAGGTTTAAACCGTATGCTTAATGTTTAAACCATAGTGCTTTTCTATCCAGCAATGCATCAACATGTAACAGTACATATTGCGCTTGTGTTAATTAAACAATGCAGGTTAGAATGTGTATTTCTGTGTAATGTTTAAACATGTACAACCTTAGTTCTGCAGAGGGCATCCTACTTACTTTTTACACACAAAACGAAGCGGGTGTGCGCTTCAGGAACCACTCGAGTATATTTCAATGATCAGCCCCAGTGTACAGGTAACACGGTCTTAATTCACACATTGTGAAAACCAGAATACTGCATCAAATGGACAGTTAATGAAAGCCACATGTGCACAACAGCATTCCTAATCACACAGCTGCAGTCAACCCGTCTCACTTTAGATACCTATCGCTAATCATGCAAACAAAGATTAACCCGGGTTATATCCGACCCTTACAACTAGGCCACCGTCACCAGACCTGCAACAGCGTCTTCTGACGACTCTCCCGACTTGAGCTCAAAAAGCAGCTCTACTGAGAAAAAAAAAAAAACAAGAAAACCCCCACCACACACACATTACACAGTAATGCATCTCAAAGCCGGCTGCGATATACTTTTAAAATGGTTCTACTGTGTAGTGTTGCGTGGGCGAGGTTTGAGCCCGACTTCACTACGACTGGAGCTACTAGGCCTCTTCACTCAGTCGACACAAAAGAAAGATGCGAACCGTGACATCGTCTCGCTAAAACACAGCCTCGTCCAGCACTGGCATTTAATCCGGATATCCCGACAGGCCAGCCTAGTTCGGGTAGCGATCCCGCCTCCGGCAATGGAGAGGTACAGATCCCAAATGTCTGGACGGGACGGGGCACTCAATCGAGGAAGCGCGTCGCGTTTAATACGGTAACACTGAGAAAGCCGCTGGTTCAGTTAATCAGCACATCGCTAGGGACTGACACTCAAACTCATTTTTTCAAAAAAAAAATCGATTTACGAACAAAACTCTTAATTACATTGTTTATTCACATGCCTGCTTGCATTGAACAGGCAGCGCGGCCGAACAATAGAGTCGGTTTGTTGTCAAATTGAACACAATTTATCAGAGATTGTTAACCAAAGATATTACATTAAAAAAAAAAAATAATAATAATAAAACCGCTGCATTCAACACCACATATCTGAACATATTTTAAGCCAGGCTTCTACTGAGAGCGAGGTTACCCTGGCAGCAGAGTAGCAAACGCAGCGCTGACCAGACAAACCTCCATTGATAAAACAACACAAACTACTGCGTAAAGACTGATCGAAACCTTGCACGACGAACATGAAAACAAGCTTTGAGAGAAGACTCCGCTATCGAAGGAAGGGCACTCGTGTGCAGAGGCTGGCTGCACTCTTTTAAAGCGAGTTTCACTGCGCGCACTTACTTGCTGCTCTTTCAGGACAGGATCAGAAACTTGCTGCTGATCCCCACATGGCAGGCCGCTTCCTTTATACACCATTCCGGAACCGCCGCCTCCCCGCCACCTGCACCCACCATTGGAGGGCTGTGGTGTCCATCCTCCGAGCAAACGCGGGGATGGCTCCTGCGATTGGTTCACGCTGGTGTCGCTCTGTCTTTCTCTCGACATGGGTTGGCTGAGGCTTCGCGTTGTAGGCGGGTACTAGTTTGGGCGCTCGGTTGGCGGTGCATCAATATATAACATAGAGAGGTCGCTTTGATTGTAAAGCAGTAGGACTGGAAACAATGACTTTGGAGGATTTTGTTTGAATATATAAATACATAAAAAAAAAAGGAAATCCTCCTCGAAAAAAAAAAAAAATAATAATAATAATAAGGCTGAAGGCAGTTCCCATGAACGATTTCAAGGAGGTAGGAAGCTTGTGTCCCTACAGCTGAAACGGTTGTTGGACAATGTAAATAAACTGGAGTGCAAACCAGTCCTACTTGGTAAAGGACGGGGCTCTATGAGATGGGAGTTTGTGCCATCTAGACAACTGCGGTCTTCAAGGTGTTGTTAGGCATCATGCAATGGGGTTTATATTAACAGATGATATAGTTTAGAGAATGCATTCACGTAAAAGACAGGACTCAGGAAAATCACCGTCAATTATAGCACAAGTGCACCCACAAAGGATTCAATAAGAAAAGTAAGAATGTGGCAATAGACAAGTTCACTTCTGCAGATATACCTATATGATAACCCCAGCCAAGGTGACCCTTATAAATACTTCCCACAGTAAAAGCACAGCAAAGTGTAATAAATCACAGTGGAAGCATGGCAAAGCATGGGCAAGGCACCGTAACGCTCAGAGAGGTGTTGTAAAGCATATTAATGAACACGCCAAACCTGGGGGTGCATTGTGGTAAATGTATAATATAAACATGGGGAAAGCGTGCCAGAGCTGCAACAATCCCTACTCTAGACCCTTGTCCATTGCACGGGAGTTTTCAGTTTCCCCAGATTAGCAATGCATTTACTGTAAACTAAAGGTGTTTGTTTGTTTGTTTTGAACCTTCCTCTGTCCTGTACTACAAGCACACAGCTCCCTTTCACAAAGTAATTGGAGCAGCTGCACCATTGCCTTCAGCAGTTAGCACCCTCCCTGCACAATAGCTTCAATCTGCAGTATGAGACTGACACCGTGCTGGCATTAACAGGTGATCAAACCAACAGTGCAGCTCCCTCCATTGCTCACAGCAGGCCTTCCCAAGCATGTGTTGTTCTTGAAAGTGTATTTCTTATTGATTTCTGTATTACTTGTTTGTTATTTTCTTAGCTCACTGGTTTGGTCAAGACCCTTCTTTGCACAGACCCCATGCCAGCAGCACATGGAGCTCTTGTACAGTACAGGAATAACCCCATTCCATGCAGTGTAGTGCATGTTGAAAATGATTGAGACCACACCCATGTAGGTGGGGGTCCGAACACATGCAGGAGAAAGAGGACGAGAAAGACAAAGGAAGAGAAAGAAAGAAAGAAAGAAAGAAAAGAAGAGAAAGGAAGACCACACACTTCCTTTTGATTTTAATAAAGTGCAATTCCCCGTGCTCACATATTATTACTTTTTACCTGCACATGAAGTGCTGTGCAATCCTCGTGCCTAAATACACATATACATTTTAAACACTTGTGTTACACAGACCCGTTTATATCCTGTGTACCAATGACTATACACCAACATTAACACACAACATACAAACACAAAATACACACAGGGCCGGGGCACTTTGCCACAGTGTCCCATAAACCAGACATCACAGAAAATCGATATTCTGCCTGCTCCACACACCAATCTCAATTCACTCCTCTTTGCTTAAAGACAATTCACACCTGAAAGAAACAGAGACAGTCGGCCTTAACAAGGATGCATGTGATGATGCGCGGAGCGAAAGCGCGGTAAAGCACAGGCAAACATTGTAAAGAACAGAGAGGTCTGGTAAGCACCTGATACTACTTCTTGAAATGTAAACTAACTGGATCTCAACAAGGTCTGCGCTCAGAGAACAGAAAGCTAGACAATGGGCAGGCAAACATTGTAAAGCACAGAGAGGTACGGCAAAGCATATTAATAAACATGGCAAACCAGGGTGATGCACAGTATAACAATAAGAAAAGCATGGGGGGGAAACCTGCAAAAATACAGAGGAAAACACTGCGCTAGACTCTTGTAAGGTTATATACAGCGATGGCCAAAAGTTTTGCATCACCTAGAAATTTTGGATTGAGACATGATAATAATAATAATAATAATAATAATAATAATAATAATAATAATAATAATAATAATAATAATAATAATAATATAATAAAATAATAATGTATGAATATAATGTAGATTTTTTATTTACATCATGTAATCCAAGAAACTATAAAATGATACAACAATACTCTACATGAAGCCATAATAGTAATACGGTATTTCAAACTATAATTGTGCTTACCTGCATCACTGGCTGTGCCCCCTGGACCCCCTCAGTGGAGTCTCCCTCATGGCCGCTCTCATCACTCTGAGCCATGAGGAGCTGAGGGGGGGCAAAGCCTCTGGGGTAGGACAGAAACAGGGGGCTGGCAGCCCTGGAGGAGGCGGAATTGAAAGGCGGGTGCGAGGGGTTCCCAGAGCCCAGCGGTCCGGAGAGCAAAGGAGCCCTGTTGGATCGCACTGGGGACCTCGGGTAGGAGGGCACTGCGGCCGGTCTGAGGAGGAAGTCCCCCCTGCTGGCGGGGATGTAGGTTGATTATGATACACACAGTAACACTAAGTAGTTCCACGATTAGTGCTAGTTGAACATTAATTACCACATGTGTTTTACTGTACATATTACAAGCGCTATTTCATTTAGAATTTCATGCCATCATCTTACATTATTATATACACAACTGTGCATTCTGTAGAGAAAATATTGGTTCACAGATACACCCTGATACAAGTGAGTGAATTCTATTGATGGGTCCTCTTCACAAAACTTTAAAGACTGTCTGAAGGAATGTTCTCTTAAGGACTGTTTTTTGAAAGCCCTCTTTGATTAATTTAATCCAGCTTGCAGTTCACTTTCTTGAGTGCTTTAGGAGGGGTTTTTATTAGTGTCTTCTTATTGTTTTTCTAAGCACTGTTTAACCTAAAAGAAAATATTTTAAACACTTTAAAAAAGCTGTCCTTAAAAACATTCCTTAGAACAGTGAGTAGAGCTCGCTATTTCTAAAAACAGTAAGACCACTGGTACAAATAAAAATAATAATAATAATAATAATAATAGAATATGGTTTAGATCAAAATAACCCAACCTGAAATGATCCTGAGAACCCTTATTACCTTACTCTTATTCTTGAAACTTGTTTAGCTGTTCTCAGTTCCCTCGCTTTCTGTCTCTTCTTCTCTCCTGTAGTAAACTGCTCAGCCCTGCTCCCAGTAGCCCCATTTAACCCAGCGTCGTCGCCCCACCTCCACGCACGCAGGCAGGTTTCGTTCCAGCAACACTTCAATAAAACAAGCCCTTGCCACCTCTCCCCGATGAGCCTGCATTCCGGCAGTCTGAGATCACGAGCTGGGCTTCCTGACAGCTCTGCGCTCTGTCTCATCGTGAGGAGTTGGTTTGGTTCAGTTTGTTTCACAGGCCTGTTGGCCACAGCTCCCATTGCAACTTTATACAAAAGCAACAGAGACAGTGTTACCCTGAGGCACACAGTTCGGAGTGGAGACACACTCAACCCAGAAGGGAGGAGACGCTTCTTTACACGCAGAGTGCTGAGGGTTTGGAATAGGCTACCAAATGTTACCAAGGGTTAGCCAGTCACAGTGTTGAAGCTCAATCACTGGGATTTTAATACCAGGGGTTACCCAGCCACGGTGCTGAAGCTCAATCACAGGGATCCTTTAATACCAGGGGTTACCCAGCCACGGTGCTGAAGCTCAATCACAGGGATCCTTTAATACCAGGGGTTACCCAGCCACGGTGTTGAAGCTCAATCACTGGGATCCTTTAATACCAGGGGTTACCCAGCCACGGTGCTGAAGCTCAATCACAGGGATCCTTTAATACCAGGGGTTACCCAGCCACGGTGCTGAAGCTCAATCACAGGGATCCTTTAATACCAGGGGTTACCCAGCCACGGTGCTGAAGCTCAATCACAGGGATCCTTTAATACCAGGGGTTACCCAGCCACGGTGCTGAAGCTCAATCACTGGGATCCTTTAATACCAGGGGTTACCCAGCCACGGTGCTGAAGCTCAATCACAGGGATCCTTTAATACCAGGGGTTACCCAGCCACGGTGCTGAAGCTCAATCACAGGGATCCTTTAATACCAGGGGTTACCCAGCCACGGTGCTGAAGCTCAATCACTGGGATCCTTTAATACCAGGGGTTACCCAGCCACGGTGCTGAAGCTCAATCACTGGGATCCTTTAATACCAGGGGTTACCCAGCCACGGTGCTGAAGCTCAATCACAGGGATCCTTTAATACCAGGGGTTACCCAGCCACGGTGCTGAAGCTCAATCACAGGGATCCTTTAATACCAGGGGTTACCCAGCCACGGTGCTGAAGCTCAATCACAGGGATCCTTTAATACCAGGGGTTACCCAGCCACGGTGCTGAAGCTCAATCACAGGGATCCTTTAATACCAGGGGTTACCCAGCCACGGTGCTGAAGCTCAATCACTGGGATCCTTTAATACCAGGGGTTACCCAGCCACGGTGCTGAAGCTCAATCACAGGGATCCTTTAATACCAGGGGTTACCCAGCCACGGTGCTGAAGCTCAATCACTGGGATCCTTTAATACCAGGGGTTACCCAGCCACGGTGCTGAAGCTCAATCACTGGGATCCTTTAATACCAGGGGTTACCCAGCCACGGTGTTGAAGCTCAATCACAGGGATCCTTTAATACCAGGGGTTACCCAGCCACGGTGCTGAAGCTCAATCACAGGGATCCTTTAATACCAGGGGTTACCCAGCCACGGTGCTGAAGCTCAATCACAGGGATCCTTTAATACCAGGGGTTACCCAGCCACGGTGCTGAAGCTCAATCACTGGGATCCTTTAATACCAGGGGTTACCCAGCCACGGTGCTGAAGCTCAATCACTGGGATCCTTTAATACCAGGGGTTACCCAGCCACGGTGCTGAAGCTCAATCACAGGGATCCTTTAATACCAGGGGTTACCCAGCCACGGTGCTGAAGCTCAATCACAGGGATCCTTTAATACCAGGGGTTACCCAGCCACGGTGCTGAAGCTCAATCACAGGGATCCTTTAATACCAGGGGTTACCCAGCCACGGTGCTGAAGCTCAATCACAGGGATCCTTTAATACCAGGGGTTACCCAGCCACGGTGCTGAAGCTCAATCACTGGGATCCTTTAATACCAGGGGTTACCCAGCCACGGTGCTGAAGCTCAATCACTGGGATCCTTTAATACCAGGGGTTACCCAGCCACGGTGCTGAAGCTCAATCACAGGGATCCTTTAATACCAGGGGTTACCCAGCCACGGTGCTGAAGCTCAATCACAGGAGCTCATCCTTTAATACCAGGGGTTACCCAGCCACGGTGCTGAAGCTCAATCACTGGGATCCTTTAATACCAGGGGTTACCCAGCCACGGTGCTGAAGCTCAATCACTGGGATCCTTTAATACCAGGGGTTACCCAGCCACGGTGCTGAAGCTCAATCACAGGGATCCTTTAATACCAGGGGTTACCCAGCCACGGTGCTGAAGCTCAATCACAGGGATCCTTTAATACCAGGGGTTACCCAGCCACGGTGCTGAAGCTCAATCACTGGGATCCTTTAATACCAGGGGTTACCCAGCCACGGTGCTGAAGCTCAATCACTGGGATCCTTTAATACCAGGGCTTACCCAGCCACGGTGCTGAAGCTCAATCACTGGGATCCTTTAATACCCTGTTTGACAGTTCTGAGCAGTGATAGCTGAATGGCCTCCTCTCGTATGTAAATGTTTCAGGGAGATTTCTTTTTTCCACACACACACACACACGCACACACACGCACACACACGCACACACACGCACGGGGTCAATTGTTTCAAATCAAGTGGTCAAATGTTTCCTCTTGTAAATAAACAGTAGCACTGTTCCTGTGTTGTGAGGTCTGAGCTGCTGAAGTCCTGTTGACATGTTCACACCACAGAGGGATGCATACACACCTGGCCAGCCACGCCCAACAGATTACCAGGCTACATCTGCATAGCCATTTTGCAGTTTTCCTCTGCTTTTGACATGGTTATAATGCACTGAGTATAGATCACCAGGGTTTGTTTTAAATATGCTTTACCAAACCTCTCTTGGTTTTACAATGTTTCTCTGTGCTTTACCATGTTTGCACTGTGCTTCATTAACCTTGATGTGCTTTTACTGTGATTAACTTATACTGTATATATGGGATGGCATTGTGCAGTAAATACTAAGTGTGTGTAAACATATGCACTGTGGATTCACTGCCTCTGGGGTTGGGTTTGGTTCAATGTCAATTAAAACCCTCCCTTACAAAAACAGACTAATTAGCAATGAATGAGTGAAGATGCAGCTGTCTGATCAGGTAGCAGGAGTGATTGAGTCTGTCAGGTATGTAGACATACACCCCGGGGGAGTGCTGAGGTTTCTATTGATAATTACTGGAGCGGAGGGGTGTCCGCTGATAACACCAGCTGTAGACGATCGTGTGATAAACACGAAAGCATGGTAATGCATAGGGATGCATCGTAAAGCACAAAGAGACACGGTAAAGCATGTTAAAATACAACCCATGGTAAACTACGGTAAGTGCATTGGATTACCATGAGGAACTGCTAAAGGACTGTACATATCTAACATGGGAAACTTCTAGATTGAAATAAACCAAGGCCAAGGGTCACTTTCTTACAATATGCCCAGCCGTGATTGAAGTTTAGTGATTTGATTCAGTTATAGATCCTAAACTGAACCATCAGCCAAAATCAGGTGCACATGTGGACAAACAAACTTTGCCCAACTATGTGATTTACCAACCGTGTTTTCAAGTCCATCCGGCAAGTCAGTGTTAGCGCTGGACATGGGTTGAATTAAAAACCATCAACATGACATGTGAAAACCAGGTCTAAACTATGCCCAAATTATATGATAAATACTGCTGAAACTACCAGGAAACTAGGTAAAAAGAGAGAGAGAGAGAGCGAGAGAGAGAGAGCGAGAGAAAAGACATATGGAGTGCACGCTTGATTTCTTTGTGGCCAGGCAAATAGAGATATTTGAAGTCATCTGTCTTTTCTGAGCCTGTCTGACACACAATGTGCACAGTAATTTTGCCTCAACACACACAGTCACTGCACCTGCCATCTGCTTCAGGCTGACCTGGAAGGAGACATGCGGAGAGCACACTGTTTGCCTGTAGCACTAAGGGTACCCACTGCACTAATATTTGATGCCATTGGCTCGTTCCAACATACTGTGGGTTGCTGTAAAGCCACACTTATTTGCGACTAAAATATTTGGGGAATCCCATAAAACCTATTTTCCCCAAAACATACGTGAAAAACAATTAGATCACAGATGTGTATGCAAACCATCCTGGCTCCGTTCATGACTCTTTTATCCTCGCTAATTCGCAGGTGGCAGCTGTGTTTCAGCGGGATGACAGTCTGAGAGGCTGGTTGATAGGGGACAACGGGATTCCACTGAAGCAGTGGCTGCTGAGACCGCTGCTCAACCCCACCACCCCAGCCAAGCAGAGGTACTTTTAAATGTGCTCGTACTGTCATTGAGCAAACATTTGGAATCCTCAAAATGCAATTCCGATGTTTGGATGTCTCTGGGGGAACCCTATAGTACACTCCTCAGAAGGGTAGCAATATCAACCTGGCTGGTTGTGTTTTACACAACACAGCTCTCTGTAATGGATGTTGAACTTACAAAGGAAAGGTCACAGGGTTTGCTGGAAGCAGATGCTGAATTTGAAGCCCCAGTGGTGGAGGTTGCAGATGCTGCAAGTGCCAGGCAGGTCAGACAAAGTCTCATAGATTACTTTTTTTATTTCCTAAGTGTTCACTCTCCACCTATGCCCCTCAAGCCTTGCCTTGTCATCCTTCTCACTTTTGTCCCGTGCACTTTTGTCTTTCTTCTTTTTGTGGGTTTTAAAATGCCATGCGTTCGCCATCGCAGACTCATGGGTGCTCGTAAAGGGAATGTTGAATCCTTATTGGTTGTAACCTTACTCCCCCACTATGCTGTGATAGGCTGTGCTGTGACTCTCTATTTGATGTGTGTTGGCCCTCGCATGAGACCCGACTTCTAAATCCCGTCTTCGTGCGCTATCGCGGAGGTTCGCTAATGCTGTCATTTTTGCCCTAGCAAAAGTGGCTGCGCACATAATTGCTAAATAGTGCCCATTGTCTAGTCTTTGTTTTAACTTTTTGATAGTTACCTTTCGTCAAAAACCAGGAGATGTCTGGAAATATTTATTTTTGTAATAATAATGAGCACTAGTCTAGAAACTCCTGTCTCAGCTCTCCAGCGCTGTCTTTACCAGGACCTTAATAATAATGAGCACTAGTCTAAACACACTCCCCTCTCAGTTCTCCAGTGCTGTTTCTGACTGCACAGACACTATACCTGTGCCTGACTCTGCACAGACACTATACCTGTGCCTGACTCTGCAGACACTACACCTGTGTCTGACTCTGCAGACACTATACCTGTGCCTGACTCTGCACAGACACTACACCTGTGCCTGACTCTGCACAGACACTATACCTGTGCCTGACTCTGCAGACACTATATCTGTGCATGACTGCAGACACTATACCTGTGCCTGACTCTGCAGACACTACACCTGTGCCTGACTGCACAGACACTATACCTGTGCCTGACTCTGCACAGACACTATACCTGTGCCTGACTCTGCAGACACTACACCTGTGCCTGACTCTGCACAGACACTATACCTGTGCCTGACTCTGCACAGACACTATACCTGTGCCTGACTCTGCAGACACTACACCTGTGCCTGACTCTGCACAGACACTATACCTGTGCCTGACTCTGTACACACACTATACCTGTGCCTGACTCTGCACAGACACTATACCTGTGCCTGACTCTGCAGATACTACACTATACCTGTGCCTGACTCTGCACAGACACTATACCTGTGCCTGACCCTGCATAGTATCAGTGTACATATTAAGCTCAAACACAATGAAAAATAAAAATGAACAGGATTTTAGCAGGCATTAGTGCTCGACAATTTCCACATATCTTAAAAAAGTATGGCTATTGTCAAAGTTTTGCATCACCTAGAATTTTAAGATTGAGACAGAAAACAAACAAACAAAAAAAAACTACATGAACATAATTTAAATCTTTTATTTAACATCATGAATTCAAAGAAACTACACAATTATATTGCAAAAGTCTACCGGAAGCCATAATAGTAGTACAGTATTTCATGTCAGATTTAAAAATGCAATATTTTTTCAATTTCTGTCCGCTTTTCATTAAGTATATGGAAAACTACGAAGAGAATTCAATATGCTCACGTAACATTATTCAGCAGGTTTCATTCGACTTTATGAAGGAAAATGAGTTCATTCTATAGGAGGGGATGCTGAACTTGTGGCCATACTGTAGACAAGACACTACCGTCCTTCATCAGTGGATAGTTAGACTGGCATCTTGCTAGAAGAGAGTTTAAAGTGCTTATTGCTGTTTGTAAAGTACACACAATAAAAACATTATAAAAATGATATTATTAGAGGTGTGTCTCACTTTGTTATCTTTAATACTGCATGTGTGGTTAAAACACTATTCTGAAAGATAAACACCTTTTACACTCAATAAACACTCTGGGTGAGATTTATTATTTGAAATCCGTGTAACATTTTCTACACAACATTCGACCTTCGTGTTTTCAATCAGCTTGCAATGATTTTAGAGAGAACTTCCAATGCCATCTCCGTTGTGTTTGTGTAGTTTGTGGCAATGAGACAGTTATTTAAATATCTATGCTCTGTGGAACAGACTGCTGCCAGCAACCTTGAACATGTTAGCAAAAGCAAACCCCATTCAATTCTTCAAAACAGACTTAGAATAGCTTGTGAGAAACATCGATTCAATGACAATTGGGATCACGTTTCAGATAATAATCAATAATCAAAAATCGATTCCCTGATCAATCAACAAACCCTGCTCCACCTTAAGGTCCAGACAGGTCACTGGGTTTGATTTCTGTGAATCAGAATGCTTGTAGAAGAGAGGGAAAGAGAGCCCTCTGGTGGTCACTGTTATATAGCATTCACGTCTCAAAAACATTATTTTCAATTGATTGGAAAAATCTGTAAAAACATCATCAATATTACAGAACTGCAACAATCTCCAGAAGCAGGTCGGCACATGTTTGTTATTGGTTAGTTCTGAGAACAAAATTGGGATAAAATGATCTCCCTTTCAAGTTTTACTTTAGTTTAAAGATTTATAAAATAAATACCTTCCTGTGATATTTCCCCCCCCCAAAGATTTTTAAATCCCTGGATTTTAAACCAGATTGGGCTGTCATCATTAGTTTGGTTTGGAAGTCTCTAAATACTCAACATTTTCATTATGGTGCCACTATTAAGTACCAGCTAATACAAAATAATGTTAACTGTGTGCGTGGCTATTTAATACTAACAACGCAGCACACAACACCTGGACAACATTCCCTTTATAGCAGTGCTTCATTTTGTTATTCGGCACGGTTTAAATGCCTGTAAAACCCTAGAGAATCCTCGCGTTAGCCGACATACAGAGAAAGACATGCAGATCGGCTCAATACACACTCTTACAACATAGAGTCAAACCTGTCTAATCCACTCCCTCTATACACTGCATAATTGTGGGGTCCCAACCAAATCCCTACTGAAATGAATGGAGTGATCCTCCCTCCGTCCATGAACCTGTCCAGGCTGGAATCCTGCATGATTTGCAAGTCTTGTTTAGTTTAAACCAGTGCAATTCTGACCCTGCAGTCCGGCACACAGACATGTGGTTTTTATTTCAAAATGTATAATCGAATATGTTGCATTGAGAAAGGGAAATAAAAATTAATACAATCCTTGAATTACTGGGTATGCCTGGGCTGTACCTCTGCTGCATGTACTGTAATAAGAATTAATCAAACAGTTTGTCAGTTCTGCTATTTATTTTTTTGGGGGTACAGTATTAGATTTCGCAGCTCCTCTGTAATCCAGCACACTATGTCACCTGGCACAATTTGTTTGCTTTCAATCTATGCTGGATTAGACAGATTCTACTTAGATTTTCAGTTTAAAAAAAAAAGAAAACCTGTTCTTCTAGCAGCTTGAACCTGAATGCAAAGTTTTTTTTTAGTTTTACTTGAACTTGTGCTCAAGTGCATTGCAGCACAGCAATGACTCTCATCTTGGCACCCCACGGAGGAGCCTCTTGATCTGTCTACTGCTGCTAGGAGGCCATTGAAATGCTAATCCTGCTAGGGTCGCCCTCTGCTGGTCTGGTGGGGGAGGGGAGCTAGAGCTGGAACTGCTGCTGAAGGTCAGTCCCAAAGAGCAGTTCTGTGCAGGGGGTGTGATAATAGACTGATGACACAGTGTGCAGTGAGCTCTGTGCAGGGGTGTGATAATAGACTGATGACACAGTGTGCAGTGAGCTCTGTGCAGGGGTGTGATAATAGACTGATGACACAGTGTGCAGTGAGCTCTGTGCAGGGGTGTGATAATAGACTGATGACACAGTGTGCAGTGAGCTCTGTGCAGGGGTGTGATAATAGACTAATGACACAGTGTGCAGTGAGCTCTGTGCAGCTGTAGGGTTTATACAGTGTGCACTGTTGGATCTACACTGGTAGCGAGCGACACGAGTGAATAATTTAGAAGTGACTGGAATCTAGGAGTGTGACACAACGACTGTGAGCAGCCAGTCTGGGCGAAGCGAGCGACGCCACAGTAAAATAAACGTGTTCATGGGCGACTACAGGGAAACAGACCAATCAGAATGGTCTACAGAGAAATGGACCAATCAGAAGCAATGTCAGTAATATCGGTAAACTTGGCACAGGTCATAGCACAAATACACGATAAACATGGAAGACAGGACATTGACTCAGGAAGTGCAGCGAAATCCCCTACGATTCTTCATTAAATTCATACAAAGACAACAGTAAAAAGGACAATGCCTGGCAGAATATTTCAGGCATTATTATTAGTGTGTCTGGTGAGTGAATTTAATGAATATACTGGGGGGGAGGGGGGCTTTTACTGTGGAATAATAAAGCTGCCTATAATTATTTCTTTAAATGTCCTCTGTGTGGTGCTGTTGTGCAGTTTTCTCTTTTTTTCACAGTTAAACACAAAGGATAGGCTTGCTGTTGATTTTCACGTCTGTCTCGGTGGGGCTAATATTATGCTATGGCTTCCTTTTGCAAATCTGGAATTTATTTTACAGTTTTATTTCGAGAGATGTTTGGTCGAAATAAAACTACATTCTCAAAATATTATTTTCATTTATGAATGTATTGCAGTTGCTGAACCACAGCCACCATAAAAAAAAAAAAAAAATATATATATATATATATATATATATATATATATATATATATATATATATATATATAGTAATACAGCAGGGAGGGGGTTAATAGCTTCCCTGCCTAAAAAGATGTAAGAATGCACATTTGGGTTTAATTGGTTTAATTTAATGATATTTGTGTCATTATGATAAAGGTGAATCTGCGTCACAGTCTTAGGTATTTTACAGACTGAAGCAGGTTTTCCTCAAGGATTTGCCTGTATTTAGCTCCATCCGTTTTGCCCTCTACCCTGACAAGCTTCCAAGCCCCTGCCAATGAAAAGCATCCCCATGGCATGATGCTGCCACCGCCATGCTTCACAGTAGGGATGATGTTACCTGGGTGATGTGCTGTGTTGGGTTTGCGCCAGACATAACGCTTTGCATTTAATAGTTCAATTTTTGTTTCATCAGACCACAGAATCTTTTGCCACATCCCACATACAGTCTCAAAGCGGAATTTTACAGTTCAGATTTGTGGAGTACCTCAGCTACTGTTGACACATGGACAGTTTCTCTCATCTCAGCCATGGAATGCTGTAGGTCTTTCAGAGTTGTCATTGGCCTCTTGGTGGCTTCTCTGACCAATGCCCTTCTTACCCGGCTGCTCAGTTTGGGAGGACGGCCTGGTCTAAGCAGATTCTGGGTGGTGCCGTATACCTTCCACTTCTTAATGATTGACTTGACTGTGCTCCAAGGGATATTCAATGCCTTTGAAATCTTTTTATACCCTCCCTTGATCAGTGCCTTTCCACAACTTTATCCCGGAGTTGTTTTGAAAGCCCTTGGTCTTCATGCTAATATCTTTGCTTTGAATGCACTTCCGAAATGTGGGACCTTACAGAGACAGATGCATTTAATCTGAAATCATGTGAACCACTTATTGCACACAGATGGACTCAATTTAACTTATTGTGTGAATTCTGAAGGCAGTTGGTTGCCCCTTGAGCTTATTTAGGAGTGTCATAGCAAAGGGGGTCATAGCAAAGGGGATGAATACCCCCCCCCGTGTGTTCCAGGGAGGGTTCATTCACCTGGCTGGGAGCTCTGACAGTGTTCCAGCGAGGGTTCATTCACCTGGCTGGGAGCTCTGGCAGTGTTCCAGGGAGGGTTCATTCCCCTGGCTGGGAGCTCTGGCAGTGTTCCAGGGAGGGTTCATTCCCCTGGCTGGGAGCTCTGGCAGTGTTCCAGGGAGGGTTCATTCCCCTGGCTGGGAGCTCTGGTAGTGTTCCAGGGAGGGTTCATTCCCCTGGCTGGGAGCTCTGGCAGTGTTCCAGGGAGGGTTCATTCACCTGGCTGGGAGCTCTGGCAGTGTTCCAGGGAGGGTTCATTCCCCTGGCTGGGAGCTCTGGCAGTGTTCCAGGGAGGGTTCATTCACCTGGCTGGGAGCTCTGGCAGTGTTCCAGGGAGGGTTCATTCACCTGGCTGGGAGCTCTGGCAGTGTTCCAGGGAGGGTTCATTCCCCTGGCTGGGAGCTCTGTCAGTGTTCCAGGGAGGGTTCATTCACCTGGCTGGGAGCTCTGGCAGTGTTCCAGGGAGGGTTCATTCCCCTGGCTGGGAGCTCTACTATAGCCACACTATTACAAAGGGGTTCAGTTCACGTTTGTTACAAGACCCAGCAAAGTTTACAAGAAACACATTACTTTACCTTTGCTGTGTTCGTGTTCAACATATTGTCAACTCTTTTGACATATTTAATCACACATCATGGGTCATAACTCAACTGGGCAATACGTTTCTCCACATTTCCTCGGGAGTGTTTGCCAGGAGAAAATAAAATCTCCTGTAAGGATCACAGTGTATCCAGATCACACTCCCTCCTGCTGGCTTTCTGTTCCCACAATCCGCCACTCAATCACCAGCTTGTTGCAGGAGGGAGCTTGTACTGGATACACTGTGATGTACAGAAGAATAATTCTGTTTCCCTAGTGAAAAAATCCCTAGTTGACTTACCTATGATGTGTGAATAAAAATATCAAAACAAATCGAGAACTTGTATCTTAAAAATACCAGCCAATTCAAGTTAAACTGTTGACAAAAACCTATATTCATCCCAGCACTACTACTGCAGAATAGCTGCACACACACATAATGTGAGCAGAAGGATTTGGTCGGGACCCAAAGATTTTCTTCTTGCTATAATTTTTTCAGAGTTCACAGGAACATTCTTATGTCGGCATCAGCATCAGGTGCCACCACAAACCCCCTTCTTAGCTATTTTTTACACAGCTAGTTGAATGTCTCATCAGATTTGAAGTGAAATGGAAGTATTAAGCCAAGCCTATAACTTTCATCTTTTGTTAATTCTAAATGTATAATTACTTGGTTCCAGAAGCTTGGAGTCTGTGTCCCGAAGAGTTTGGACATGCTGTTACCCTGCTATGAACTCTCACGATCCCGTTACCAGGGTCATGGACAGCCACCAAATCCCCTCCCAGTCCCGGGATTCACAGTGACGTGGGGAGATCAGAACGCAGCAGCAGCTGCAGTCGCTCCTTGGCCTCGGAGGGCAGAGTGTTGAACAGCCGGTCCTCCACTCGGAGCCCTTCTTTCTTCAAGGCCCCACAGGAGCCCACCTCCACGGGCAGCCTCTCCAGACCGTTCCCCCGGAGGTCCAGGTAGCTGAGCTGGGACAGCAGCCCGACCTCCGGGGGAAGGCTAGTCAAGCTGTTGTTGGCCAGAGAGAGCGTCCTCAGCCTGGCGCAGCGGCGGAACAGCTCGCCGGGAAGAGCCTCCAACTTGTTGCCGCTGACGGAGAGGAAGGAGAGCAGCTCCAGCTCTCCGATCTCGCCAGGGAGGGTGGCAAGGAGGTTGTAGGCCAGGTCTAGGTGGCGGAGCTTCTTGAGAGTGAAGAGGGCAGGGGGAAGGCTCTGCAGGAGGTTGTGGGACAGACACAGCTGCTCCAGTTTCCTCACCATGCAGAGGGTGGCCGGCAGGGCGGCTATCTGGTTGTGGCACAGCCGCAGGCAGGCCAGCCCCCGCAGGTGCTGCAGGCTGACCACCTCCTCCACGCTGCGGATGCTGTTCCCACGCAGGTCCAGTGAGCGCAGGGCGGTCAGGCTGAAGACGGCGTGGGGGATCCTCTCCAGCTGGCACTGCAGCAGCTCCAGCTCTGACAGGTTCCCGGCCCGCTTCAGGTTGTTGAGGACCAGGAGCCGCGTGCCGTCGTTCCGGACCGACAGCCGCGTCAGGTGCCCCGCCACCTCCACCAGCCCAGAGGGGATCTTGGTCAGGTTGCTCTTCAGGCTCAGGCTCTTGAGGCCGCGCAGCTCCCTCAGGGACTCCAGCCCGATGGCCCTGTTGTTGTCGGAGCTCAGGTTCCCGGTCAGGCTCAGCTCCTCCAGGGCCCTCAGGGAGTAGACCCAGGGCGGGATTTCTCCCACGTCGGTGAACCTGACGTGGAGGGAGCGCAGCCTGTCTCGGAGGAAGTTGAAGGCCAGGGGCTCCACCTTGGCTGGGCAGTGGCAGAGGTGCAGCTCGCACAGGGAGCTCATCTGGGACAGCTTGGCGGGCAACCTGGCCTCCGGGATCAGCTCCAGCTTCAGGACCTGGAGGTCTGGCATCTCGAAGACTGCCTTGGGGACGCCCGAGAGCGTGGAGAGACGCAACTCGGTTCTGCCCAGCGCGTCCCGGGTCACGTGTTGTCGCAGCTTGTCGTAGCCCCACTCGTGGTTGAGGTTCTCCTCCAGCAGCCGGTGCTCACTCACCTCTGAGAGGAAGACGGCGAAGCGCTTGGAGTAGAGCTGGTCATACTGGTCTGCCATGTGCAGCAGGAAGGCAAAGTCGTTCCTGACGTCCGGCACGTCCCTGATGCTGCTCTCCTCCCGCACCTTCTCAAAGGAGTACTGCCGCAGGGACCTGCAACACACAGAGCAGTGAAGCGAGGATGAACAACATGCTACCTGCAAACAAGGTACACAACCCAACCCAATGCAAAGCAATACACACAACACACAATACAGCATGGTACACTGTGATAGTTCACCAGGATGAACAGTTCTAGGGTTTGCAGCGAGCCGGTAGTCGCGGCGAGACGGTGAGGTGGGGAAGATCCAAAACATTTAAAGTGGGATGAACCACCTGCACCACTCCCTCGTCGTCAACGCTAAGACTACAATGAAAGCAAAGAGAGAGACCTGCGGAAGATCCAGAAGAGGGTGTAGACCCCGATGAGCCCGTACACGCTGACCAGCAGCAAGTAGCTGAGCAGCAGCTTGCGCAGCATGAATGCCATGCTGTGTGTGCAGAAGAAGCGGCTGTATCCCGTCAGGAAGCGGATCTGCGGCCGGCACACGTGCTCGAAGGAGATGGAGTCCACGAACGTGGAGGTGTAGCCCACAATGAGCAGGAACTTCAGCACCTTGAACACGGTCTGGCACACGTATACCTGGAGAACAGAGGGCTCCACATTTAAAAGAGCTGCTGGGTACAGCCAGGAAGTATCACACTCACTTATAAATCTACTTAACCATGTTCGCGTTTTGAACTGTGATGCTACACCACTTGCTTGCTTAAGCAATAGAACTCTAGAGGGCATTACCCCTTATAAATGTTTTTAACATGTTTCACCAAATCTCTTTGGGCTTTGCAATGCTTACCTATGCTTTATTATACAATGCTTTTATAAGGATGAAATCACAAGTCCTGAATGATTTCTGGAATATCAAACTTGATTTTATTAATTAAAAATTGACTTTGAAAAAAAAAATCTTTCAATATAGTTGTGTTTAGAGCAACAAATGTTTCAGCTCAGTGTTTAAGCTCATCTAATGAATGAATGAATGAATGAATACAATGTCAGTAGCAGTAAAGCAGAGCTCCTCCTCACCCTGTACACGTGGTCCGTGTCCTCAGTGTGCTGCCTGAACTTGCGCACCTTCTCGAAGAGAGCCTTAGCCTGCTCGCCGTCCTTCCTGTCCAGGATCGCTGTGGAGGAGGGGGCTGCCGGCACGGGGCTCTCCTTGGGAGGGGAGCCCAGGTTAGAGAAGATGGAGCCAGCCCTGGCCAGGAGTGGGGTCCCGGGGCTCCACTCCTCACTCGCCCGGCCCCTCACAGTGGAGGAGGTGGAACAGCGACGCCTGGCGCCCCCGCTGGCCTCGGAGGAGTCCTCGCAGGCAGTCTCGGAGAGAGCCTTGGAGGTCCAGGGCGACTCAAAGCACTTTCCCAGGATGCCAATGAAGTGCTCCACCTTGGAGGACGTCTTGGGGAACTTGAACCAGAAGTTGCTGCTGACCAACAGGATGAGCGAGTGGATCAGGGCCATGTAAGGGAAGTAGCGGGAGTACCAGGGCAGCGCCATGTGGTAGCACACCTGCAATGCACCGCAACACGAGACACTGTGAATGCTGATTGGAAGCGACATCCCCACAGCAGCTACACTTATCATTTATAATTGAGCGTTGATCTCACACTCAGACAGTGACAAAGCATTTGAAATGTTTAAATCACAGCAGTTTCTATATAAACAGATTAAGTACGTTAATAACAGGTTTTCATCTGTTTTTTTTTCATTTAGATTTAATGACTTACAATATGTTTCTAACTGTTCGGTGTACTTTTTCTTGCATTCTTTGTATGACAGAGCCTGACACAGCAAAGAGTGACTTGAGAAATACACTCTCAACTTGATTAGAGGCAGCCCCCAAACACCTAGAAACATACATCAAATGAAAGCCCTGTACAACAGAAAACAGTACAATACAAACGTACTCTTATACAGCTCTCTTCATGCCAAGGCATCCCATTGCACTTCACAATTCAGAAATACTTAATAAACTCACAAATGAAGTGACAAACGTTTCGACTGGAAGATTGCGACTTGCCCTGCTCGACTCCGATCCAGATTCAGATGTGTTGTGAGGTCAGAGTTCTACACTTTGGTTCTCACTCAGCTCGACAAACAGCCAGTGGAAAACCACCCGTACCATGAGGGTCTGGGGTCTGGGGCTCACCTGGCTTGGATGTGCCAGTGGAAAGGGGTATAAGACTCACCTGGCTGATGTAAACGTACTGCTGGTAGTCCAGATTGGTGGGGCGACCCCTTTCCTTACCATGAGGAGACAGAGGATCGGCTGTGTTTTTGGGAGGGTTGGTGTCTGGAGTAGGGGTTGGGGTAGGGATGTCTGGGGTAGTCTGTGGGGTAAGTGTTGGGTTGGGGGTGCTGCTGCTGTCATTAGCAGGGTCAGCCTGGTCCATGGGCAGACACACGACTTGCTCGTTAGAGATGAGCAGCGTCCCAGAGAAGATGGAGACCATGAGCATGGCGAAGACGAGGTACTCCATGAACACGTCCCACCAGGGCTTCAGGATCCGGTGCGTGGTGTGGGCCTCGCTCAGAGAGGCCAGCTCCGACAGCGTGAACATGCCTCCCTCCGAGAGAGAAAAAGAGAGAGAAGGGAAAAAGAAAGAGAAAAAGGAAGAAAACGTAAGCCCGGGTTTAAATCCTGATTGGCTCACAAGGTGCTGATTTGCAGGGTAGTGATGCAGCACATTAAATAAAAGCTTTTGTCTGTAAAAATAAATAAATAAAATAAAACCAACATCTACCGGCGAATGTGAACAACACAAAACAGTAGCCCCAAGCTAACACAAAGTAATAAAACAAGTTATGAGTTAACACTACAGGGTAATATTAAACTACTGTCACATTTTAACTGGTAAGTAATTACAACAGTAAAACTCAACCTTGGAAACAAACACAAATGTACATAAAGGCCAAATGCAGTGCCAGGTTTGCAGAATGTGGACTTCTCTGGATAACCCCATCCAGGGGGAATATACCTGAGAACGATGCCAGCTGGGTTCTGACCCTGAGGCTAGGGTGGCAAGGCCTTGAGGCACGGCTGGCTGGACTGCACAGCATGACAGAGGCGGAAGATTTTATAGAGCAGTTTTTTAGAGAGATGTGCACTCAAATAGAGGAGGAGGGGGGAGTGAACAACAGTCAGTACAGGTAGGGACTGAGTTACAGTGGGACTGAATAGAGGGAAAAGGAGTGCACCCTGCCAAAACAGAGGGTGCACAGAGCGGAGTGATTCCAACAGATTTGCTCCCTAGTCAGGTGTGCAGCTGTGATCCCGAGTCGCGAATGGTGCGTTGCCTATCCGGTGCCTGGGTGCACAATACCACGACACAAAACAGAGTCTGGAGGCTCTGCAAAATAAATGTATAGATCTGGGGCAAAGGATTAAAAATAGAGCCTCTACGGCAGTCTTCTCTGAAATGCTGCCGGTGCCACGTGCAGGGCCAAGAAGACAAGCAATAATTAGAGGTTTTAACACGTGGCTAAAAACCTTGTGAAGGCAAGAAGGGCACAGGTGTATGAGGCACTGAGGAGCCTTCTCGATGGGGCGTGGCCTGTAGGGGTGGGGTGGGCGGCACCTGCACAGGAGGGAATCCAGTTCACTGGGGGAGACAGTTAACAGAGTAAACTAGGGACTTGAGGGGCAGGGTTAGAGCCGAAAGGAGTTACATTACAAACTACACAGCAAACAACAAAGTAAATAATGTAAAACAGGACTGGAGAAACCCCTGCTGCGGGAACCGAGGTTCACTACTAATATATATATATATATATATATATATATATATATATATATATATATATATATACACACACACACACACACACACACACACACACATACACACACACACACACACACACACACACACACATATATATACACACACATACAGTCAGCACTCGGATATTGCATCTTGTGAAGTGCTTTGTGATGGTCGTCCCCTATGAAAGGCTGTGACAGAAATACAATGATCTCCCTCCCGAACTGTGAGGGTGCCAAGCAGCGAGAACAGAGTTCCCTGGCTTGGCTGGCCTGACAGCTATTTCCCAGGGTTCAAGGGAAGTCAACCAGCTACAAAGGGGCTGGACTCTGTTGCATTAACGCATTGACCCGGAAGGGAAACGTCGTGTCAGCCGCAGATTGGAGAGGCGGTTGCACTCGTTTATCAAGGGGTCATATGTGATGGCATAAAAGGGGACGGAGAATCGCAATCTCTTCCTTCGCACTGGTTTGTTTTGAACAGAACCGAGAAGGACTGTGAGAGACCCTGTGAGAAACAGTATGGTGAGTGCTGTGTTTTGTTTGTTTGTAATTGTTTTTGTTTGTTAAATTACAAGACAGCTAACACGGTTCCGGAGCGGTCAGCTAGGGCCAGCACTAAGCCGGAACAGCACCACACCTATTGGCACTAAATAAACTGTACCACCCACCACGAGCATTACTGCACGCACCCAGGACTGGTGACCGTGTACGTATTCTTGTAGGGCGGATATTATTGTTTGGGTCTTCAATCTACTTGTTATTTACCCTGTGCAGTACACAATGCTGTGTATTGCCGGGGGATTATTGTTTGGTCACCAGACCTGGAAAATTTTAATAAAGCACTTTCTAACCGGATTACAAATCTGTCTGTTTCATTCACGCGCTGCATCACTCTGCACTTGTATCCACGCAGCCACTTGTTCAAAAAGGCGTTATATAAAATAAAGATTGATTGATTGACAAATTTGTAATAAGAATAAAATCAATGTAAACATTCACACAAAACTCCGTGCCTGATACAAACCCTATCTCTTCAAAGTTACAATTTATTTGAATATCCATCTCTTGCATGCCAAATCAGTCTGCTTTTATTGTGCAGTTACACAGCGCTTCCTCCAGTTTCACCTGACGAAAATTCAGCCTAAATAAAGCGAATGGGACAAGCTATAGTAATGTAACAGTTAATCTTTATACACTTCTAAATACTGTGATGTATTTTTTTTTTAATTTGGTGCTCTTTAGTTGTTTTTGTGCATTTTCATTTGCAAGTGAACTGTGACATTAGGGCCTGTCGAGCACTATATTCTGCAATTTTGAATACAGACTTTGGATACTGTTTGAATTCTGGAAACTGTGTTGTTGTTTTTTGAATATTTTCCTCAGTTGCATTGCCTTTTATGTTGTACATAGTTCTGTGTGTGGGTAACTGTGGGAGTGGTGAGTGGATACAGGCGAGTGCAGGGCAGTGCAGGTACAAAACACACAGACAATTACCTTCAGGTGCAGGGGTGTTTATTGATAATAATAACAATGTCCAGAGCCCTGTACAATCCCCGGGTTTGACCCGCAACCAAAAGTCCAGGTTTTACACACACCAACACTAACCACGAAACACAAACACAAGACAGTGAGTGAAATTAAGTGCTGGTGGCGATTACAGTACTGCGTGAAATGCTGGGGTGAAAGTGATATCCGGGTTAATGCTGGCTCCTCACTCCAGCTCTGGATCGTGATACTGACAGTCTAAAAAGACAAACAGTTCCAGCCAACACTTTACTAACACAAAACACTCACAGTTCTCAGCAACATTTTTACTCCTTTTAGGTCAAATCCAACCATTTACAAAGGAGCGGATTACTTTGCTACGCCCCTTTTTTATACCCTCCCTCATGACCGGTTACCGAGCGCATCCTCTTCTCCAATCCGCGGATGTCACGCCGTTTCCCATTCGGGTCATTCAGTTCGGGTACCGTAGCTCCGCCCCTTTTCTAGCCAGTTGGCTTCCACCTACCCACGGGAATAAAGTGTCATGACTTTTAGTCCAGGGTACTCTGCTCCCTTTATCTAGCACCCTCTCAGGTCGGGAGGGAGATCTAACAACAAGCGTCATTCTATCTCTGTCACAGTAACATTTTGATTTCATTTTGCTTTTGGGACGTTAACTGGGAATTTTACATGCTGTATCACTGGCACTGGAACAATCTTTATAGTGCGGGTGCTGAAAACCATTGAACAAAACTGTAACCGCATGCAAAGCGACCGCACCCCCAGCACCCCTAGTTCCAGCGCCCCTGTACTGAATCTAACATGAACTTTACATGAATGAAACAAAATGTACAACAAGTCAACAATATTAGCAGCTCAATGAAGTGAAACTACGCTGCTGTGGCCTGTTTTGTAAGAGTCAACATATCTGTTCCCATGACTAATAAAACAACCATCTAGTAATTAAGATTCCATTTTCATACCTTATGGTAAGAGTTCAGAAAATCACACTTCACAAAGACCAGGAAAACAATGGACAGTGAGGTGTTAGAAACATCGTCAGAATGTGCTGCATGCACCACATTTTGATACAGAAGCAATCAATTCGATCTGACGGCTGTTCCTATTGTCTGAAGAGGTACATTTACCATTAATTACTCCTTATTTTTTTGCAAACTAAACTGGGAGCAGACAATCAATTTCTCTAAAAACAAACAAAAGAAATTCACGACGAACAAGACAAAAAGTCCACCTCAAAGTTGCATAAGTAAAGAATTTACAAGACCCAGTGTATTGCATATGATAAATATTTGGATACTATTTTCATAATGGTGGAAAAATATAATGAATTACATTCAAAACTATGTAAAATACTGGAAAATACGATAAATTCAATTTAAAAAGACAGCATAACGTATCAGATTTGATGTGCGCGTCCCTGCTTTCTTAGTGGAAGTTGTTTAGGCAGGCGCGAGCGAGCGCAGTGCGCGGTGCACCACTTTGTAACGCGTACCTGAAAATAACACTACACCGGTGCTACAAGCCCATTTTTGTTAAGTAGCTTTTCCAAGCAAATTAAAAAATATTACCGATAAAAACATAAAATATAATACTCTTTTTAAAAATACACACGCGTCAACGCGTGTTTGTGTTACTGTTGGTACCCCTGACTCAAGGAAAGCACACAATATGGTACAGTACTGTACTACTCGTGAGCGCAAAACTTCACTTTGCAAGCAATGGTAGCGCAACCGACAGAACCCAGCCACGACCGATATCGCATCATTCCACGATCCACCACAATGTGCGATGTGTGCAAAGCTTAGCAAAGAGTATGCTCATTGTATTGGCGATTAAAATGGTCAAATTCCGCGATCCTAGTCAGGCTTACAACACATTCAGTTAAAATGTTTCCTGTGTTATATCTGCACATCAAATGTTATTATTATTTATTATTATTAATACCAATATCAGAACATTATTAATATTAATATCAGCGCTCTGTTGAGTCTCTGTATTGCTCTTGCTGAGCTCACCTGTAACTCAAGCCCCCTGAGGACCTGCCACTTCTCCCACTACTGTGAGTATTAGCCAATTTTGATTATTGTAAGGTGTTTTTATTTTTAATTCACTTGAAAGAGAAAGCACAGTGATTTTTTAGTTCAGTTTCTTGTGCTTCAGTTTCTTTTGCTACAATGTGCTTTATTTTGCAATGGTGAAACAAAATGTTTGGCTCTGCTAACACAGACACATAAGAATACAATAGTTCTACAATTCTATGGTGATGGCAGGGAAAGAACCCATGCAGTAACAAGTCAGTAAATAAGGCAGGCTAGTGAAAATAAAAGAGAGTTTTGATTCCCCCAAAAACTTAGTTTAAACCTAGTGAAGAACTCAAACCACCTACATGTGTAAAAACTCTATGTGTGCAGCTCTGTGTTTGTTTGTTGGTATGGGGATGGGAGTAACAATGTGCTCTGGACCTTGACCTTGCTGTAAGGAAGAATTCTGCACCTTCACTAATATTACTGAGTAGCCATGCCATAGTCAATGTGGAAAACTGAAATTATAGGAATTACTGAATCCTGCAAAGAGTTAATAAACCAATCAGTGTGCCTCAAGACACTCTCGCGATGACAAGTCGCTTTCGAAAAGACTGAATAAACCATTTCAGTTTGAGCTTGATGATGATGAGTTATCAGGTTGCAAAACAGTACTGTATCCGCTGTGAACGAATTGCTATCGGTGCCAAGAAGGGGTTCTTTTATGCGAAGTTCCTGTTGCTTTGGCAGGAGCATTCACAATGGGAAAAATCTGTTTCACCACAAGAGTGTTTCCTTAGGCGAAGTGTTCTCTTAGGAGATGTTCCTATAAGCAGAGGCTACTATATTTCAAATTGTCAAGGGGTTTAACAAAGTAACTGCTTAGAATTATTCTTCACTGATCACAGAGAACAGAATCAGGGGCCACGGGTGGAAGCTGAAGAAGCGCTTATTCAGAACAGAGGGGAGAAAGAGCTTTTTCACGGAAAGGATGGTGAATTGGAACAGGCTGTATATATGAACCCTCTAGTGTGCCTTTTATGATAAGGATCAAGGCGTCTACATTCAGTCTCGCACAGACGGGGGGCTGTTCAATCTGACGTGTCTGCAGGCCCACACAAAGGTGGTGAAACTAGTGATTAGGGACTTGCTGTTCACAGACGACTGTGCAATAGTAGCTCACTCACTGGAGGACATCCAATTTATTACCAGCTGGTTTGCATAAGCAGCCAGGTGGTTTGGACTCACCATCAGTCTTGAAAAAAGAGGTCACGTACCAGCCAGCTCTATCCAAGGATTATGTTAAGCCTGTAGTTGTGATCAAGTGCACCCAACTTAGAGCTTGCCGCCAAATTCTGCTACCTTGGAAGCTTATCTCCAACACTGCCGACGCTGACATTGAGATCACGCAACACATTGCCAAGGCTAGCTGCTCCTTCGGCAGACTTCATCATCGTCTGTGGAATGAGAGAGGGGTGAGACTGCCCACAAAGATCAAGTTGTGCCAGGCAGTGGTGCTGCCCACAAAGATCAAGGTGTGCCAGGCAGTGGTGCTGCCCACAAAGATCAAGGTGTGCCAGGCAGTGGTGCTGCCCACAAAGATCAAGGTTTGCCAGGCAGGGGTGCTGCCTACAAAGATCAAGGTGTGCCAGGCAGTGGTGCTGCCCACAAAGATCAAGGTGTGCCAGGCAGTGGTGCTGCCCACAAAGATCAAGGTGTGCCAAGCAGTGGTGCTACCCACACTGCTGTACGGATGCAAAGCATGGAAGCTTTATCGCAGACACCTCAAGCAACTTGAACAGTTTCACCAGTGCTCCCTGAGATCCATCAGCAAAATCCGATGGCAAGGCAAAATCTCCAATACAGAATTCCTTAAAAGGTGTCAAATCACAAATGTGGAAGGCATGGTGCTGAGAGCCCAGTTTCGATGGGTTGGACATCAAAAGGAGGGAGGACACCAGAATACCCAAAGCAGTGCTTTACAGTCAATTTAAAAATGGACAAAGATCACAGGAAGGCCACTCTTGAGATACAAGGACACCCTTAAACAAAATCTCAAGGCCTGTAACATCAACACCTGCAGCTGGGAGGATGACCCTGGCCAGGGACAGCTGGAGACAGCACTAAGTCATCCGAAACCTTGAAATGAAACGAGTAAACACAAGGAAGGAAAAGAGTGAGAGGAGAAAGGCCATTTCAGTAATTCCATCTGTGCACTCCATTCCATTCCAGCACCTGTGGCTGCAGATCAAGGACTGGCCTTATTTCTCATGAAGGAACACACAAACAAATTTAGTCAGCAAGAGTTGCTGACAAAACTCATACATCGTCATCGACGGGACACACCATCGTCATCATCTATCTATCTATCTATCTATCTATATATATATATATATATATATATATATATATATACACTTATATATTTATACCTGGTACTAGTGTGCCTTTGTTACTTTCTATTAAAAGCAGTCCTAGTTTTTAATTAGACTTAAAATAACAATCTGCCATTTTTTTTATAGGCAAGTTAAGTATTTATCAATGAAAAAATTGAGTTTTAATATTTCAGCAGCACACATTTACAAAAGTTATTTCTCACTGTATATAATTATACATGTCTATAAAAAAAAAAAAAAAAAGGACCTTATAAAAGTTTGCCACGATAAGTTTGCAGTTTTCGCTGGTTACCGGGTTATTTACCACAGACATCGTTTATCATGGTTTGGTTTTTTTTGTTTTGTTTTACCAGACCTCTCTGTGCTTTCTAATGCTTTCACTGTGCTGTATTACACTTTGCAATGATTTCATTACTTTTTAAATGGGTGAATACATAAAAAGCATTGCACATTTTAAACTAAATCCAGTAATATAATGATAATTATAACGTTTTGACAAATAAACAGAAACAAAATGAATACATAAGTAAATCCCCTCGCCCTGTGGCAAGCTCGGACACGCATAAATAACTGGATCTATCCACCTGCAGGAATACTTACTTATTTCGAGGTGTTTATCCGACAACTTTTGATAAAAAAAACTTTTCAAGAAGCCGCGTCCACAACACAACAGACCGCCCGGCTGGTTTTCGACCGTGAAAAGAGTCTGCTCCTTGTGTTGAATGTATCTCCACAGCTGCGGCTCGTTCCTTCTCTATGAATTAATCCCAAAGTTGTTTTTCTTCCCTTCTTTTTTCTTTTCCTTAACTTGGCTCCTGCTGGATCGGGAAAGGAGCTGGAAGTGGCCACACGTGACTGAACCTTCCATCCCTGTTGCCTCGGCAACGTTATGCCTGGGCTTTCAAGAATTACAGAAAAGTCTAATCTTAGCGAAACCACAGCTGCAATACTAATTATTTACACCCCCCCTCATTTTTTTATTTTATTAAATAGGCCGTTTTTGTAATTTTATCTCCCATCTGCTGCAAGTAATGAAGAGAGCATCTCCTACTGTCGAGAGGTTATGTGAGGAGTCATTTTTGAGGAGTTTTTAACAAACTGGGCTAGTCTTCATAGAGTAGCATGTACTGTGCAATAGGCTATAAACTATGAGAGAATATACAAAACTGACACCAACAAATGAGATAGAAATTATTGTAAGATAGCCATTTGCCCTTCATAAATAAAACAGTTTTCTGTGGAATTGTACAGCCTGGCTTCACCACCCCTCCTTGAATTTCAGTATCTGTTTGGAGATATTGACAACATAAAATATGAAAAGCAATACCATCCCAGACAGCTTGATAGTCCTGCCCTGGGGCTAAATGTGCTTTTTATTTATTGTTGTGATTATTATTGGTTAAACTGATAAACAAAACCCACCAAGTGAAAATGCACTGCAAAATATTTTAATGCATTTTTAAAAAGATAAATAAATAAAACTGAAAGACAGTGCTATTTCTTGTCCACTCAGGAAGATTAGAGTAGGAGTTCTCTTTCCTGTACTACTGGCGCGATCTGCAGTGTTGAGGGTTCTCTTTCCTATACTCTATCTATCTAATACTACAAAGAAAACAAACAACAAAAAAAGGGTTTTTTCATTTACTTATTTATTGCTATTTTTTATTTTTATTTATGAGCAATAAAAAACTTATTTTCAGAAACTAGAGATCAACAATGAATTTGGGAGTTTTGTATGGTTTTGTTTTTGCTTTGTGGCACAAAGCTGTCCGTCAACAGAACCCAAGGCTGCTGCAATCTGAGTTTTACCTGCGTCACCTGCTGCCTTCACCTGTCATTAACAGGTGCCTCGGAACCCGTGCTTATCTAGTTTAAACAAAGTCTGGACTGATTGGGGGTTTAATATAAAAGCAGCTCTGCAAATCCTCCGCACTGAACCAGCGAGAACTTCTCTGCAGATCACCACTGAATCAGCGAGAACATGAAGGTAGGAGAATCTGTGCTGAAAACATGCTGCTGATTCTGATACCAATGACATGGTGTAGGTTGAGGACTTTCTTATTACATAACAGTGACTCGTCCTTTATATGGGTTTAATATGCAATCCAACAAGTAGCCTATAGGGGTTCTATAAATCCTTCAATCCCTTTATGAAAGTTCACACAGTATATTTGCAGTGTCATTTAGCATGGTTTCCCCATGGTTATACTGTGCATCAGCAGGGTTGTTCAATTCGAATTATCCGACACTCCGGACAACAAGACTTGTGTGAGGGACATCAAGACTTGTGTGAGGGACAGCAAGATTTGTCCTTATACTTCGCCTGTTGGACAAGTAGTTTTTATTTATTTCTTTATCCTATGTCCATTCTGTTGCTAGAAAGACACACCGGGTATATTTTTTGAGAGCCAGAGAAGGGTACTGCTGCAGAACGAAGGCTCCCACTGCCTAGCTCTTGCAGGGTAGCTCACACAGGGTAGTGCTGCGTGCGCAACTCATAATAGACGTCATCATTATATGCTACAGACGATTACACGATAAGAGTGATGAATTTACGTATTAAACAAAGTTTATTTCATAACAATAACCTAACCCTAAGCAATGCTAACGCCACATACGGGAACCAGCTGAACCCTTCTGAAGTCTGAATTTCCGTTGGCAGTTGAGCAAAGCTCCAAAAAAAAAAAAAAAAAAAAAAAAAAACTTTGCTTATTAAGTTTCGCAGAGACATTATTTGTAACATTTGTTCTAATGTCAGTAAAAATGATAATTATTTGCCCACGACTCGCGTTATCAGGGCATATCTAAATAAAAAATATTCTTCAAGTGGATTATTTTCTTTCCACCTGTGTAACTATCGGAAAAATAACTGATAATGAAAAGTAACTATCCATCCTTAACATATTATAAAACAAGAATGCATGCATGGGAAACAGAAATAAAACATTATTTAGAAATTAGGGTAGGGAACAAACGCACCTCAACCGCTGCTGCTTATCTGAAGTTTCTGGGCGGCGGCGACCGCGAGCGATTTCACGAGACGCAGACGCGCGAGCGTTCGAGGGCCCTTTTGAAATGGCAGCAGGTTCCTTTTGACCGTTGCGTTATTTAATCACTCTTCTCTCTCATCGTATTTTCTTTACTTATTCATGTATGTACGTGCTTGTATTTGTTGAGCTTATGTAACGTTACATTTGGTGTTCAATTCTCATCAAAGCAGAGGCTATTTATATTTTTTTTGTTTAAAAACTATACTGCATTAATCTTTTTCAAAATTAGCGAAACAAAATAAAAATAAAATGTGAACAAAACCTTCTCCTAATTCTTATGGATTATGAATTGATGAATCTTTTTTAAATGAAAGTTCCAGAAATGGACAAATTAAACGTACACAACGTTATTCTGCAACGTTAAGGGAAGGCTTTTTGGTAACGTATTTACAACTTTGTATATAATACGACCAATATATGACTTCCAGCAACATCTATAGAACACATTGGCGCAACCAAAATACTACCTAGACACAAGGTTGCCAGAATGTTGTGTGTTATTAGCTAGGCTGTATATCATCACGTGGTAGCTGTATTTAGGATGAATGAAGCATGATGTAAATTACGAGTTGAGCTACCCTGCGTGAGCTACCCTGTGTGAGCTACCCTGTGTGAGTGACCCTGTGAGAGCTACCCTGTGTGAGCTACCCTGTGTGAGCTACCCTGTGTGAGTGACCCTGTGTGAGCTACCCTGTGTGAGCTACCCTGTGAGAGCCACCCTGTGGGAGCTATGCTGTGTGAGCTACCCTGTGTGAGCTACGCTGTGAGAGCTACCCTGTGTGAGCTACCCTGTGTGAGCTACCCTGTGTGAGCTACCCTGTGAGAGCTACCCTGTGTGAGCTACCCTGTGTGAGCTACCCTGTGTGAGCTACCCTGCGTGAGCTACCCTGCGTGAGCTACCCTGTGAGAGCTACCCTGCGTGAGCTACCCTGTGGGAGCTATCCTGTGCCTTTGTTCTACAGCTGTATACTCTTGGAGAGCCACGCAAATGTGAGACCCAGAAACGGCTGCCAGGGGAACCTCTCCAAGAGTATATACTGTATCTGCAGAACAAAGGCTCCCACAGCATAGCTGCCACAGGGAAGCTCACACAGAGTAGTGCTCACACACTTGACTGGTTCACCCTAATTAGAAACGCCAAAAAACTAGCGTTTGTAGTGTTGACTTGATCATCTTAAAGCCACAGCTGTGTTTTGTTAAAGCATTTTACAGCATGGGAACCTCCTATCAAACCCTACGTAACAAACTGAAGTTTGCTTATTAGTATTTAATTGGTATGCAGTTACCTACAGCATGTACTGAAGTTCAGTTTGGTGAATAGACTGCCAATAGCATTGCTATTAAATAGGGAAATGCATGTCAACTCAATACCACGCCAAATAAAGCGCGAGTGAATTTCTCCTTCAAAAAAACAGGAGTGACTCACAGAGCCTTTGAATGTACCGCCCCTCTATGTGCTTCTGGTTGGCAGGGCTGTCTGTTTGTGGTTCTCTTGTGCTGCCTGGCAGGCTGGTGCTTATCGTCCTTCCCCCTGGACTGTGAGGATGTCTACACTGCAGGGAATCTCAACAGCGGCGTCTACAAAATTTACCCAGCGGGGGAGCCGTCCTTCCCACTTTACGTTTACTGCGATATGAAAACCGATGGGGGAGTGTGGACGGTAAGCACAAAACCATCGGATACACGTGGCAAAACATGATGGACCAAACCATTTCCTCACCTAGCAAACACATTTTATATTGTTCTTTGACTAAAGTGTATCCCCTTTCTCCTGCCACCACAGGAAGTGAGGTCATAGTGTGGCAGCAGGAGAAAAGGCATTCACTCTAGTCGAAGTGAAAACAGAACACACTTTTAACAAGGAAGACTTTAAGTGTGAGAGTCTTGCAAAAATGATGGTGTGCAAAAAAGCCTCACTTGTTAAACCTTCAAAAAGTTTTAAACGTGTATACATGGCTCTTTAAGTGCCACAGTGTGGCTCTACAAAGTATCCCAGTTGAGGTTTGCAGTTTGAAAACACTGCAAGGACTAGTTTTTGGGTAGCAGCTAGTGCAGTTGAATGCAGCAGCATATCGATGTTGTGTTTTTTAAACGTGTGATATGAGCAGAAAACTCCTGAAGCTGTATCTGAGTGCATTGCAACTATTTTTTGTTTTTGTAAACTGAACAAGTTGATGAAATTTAGTGACATCACAATGTTTGCTTGGTTTCATTGAAAGTGTTTCTAACCCTTGGTAATGCCCTCCAGGTTTTCCAGAGGAGGCAGGACGGGTCTGTGAATTTCTATCGAGACTGGAACAATTACAAACTGGGATTCGGGAACGCGACTGGGGAATACTGGCTGGGTAGGAGATTCTGGAGGCGGGATCGGAAAATCACTGTGTTAGTTTATTTAAACACATAAAAAGTGGGATGAAATACACACTGAAAGTGGTCAACTTCTAATTAAACATTTGCACTACATAAGAACATAAGAAAGGTTACAAACAAGAGGAGGCCATTTGGCCCGTCTTGCTCGTTTGGTCGTTAATAGCTTATTGATCCCAGAATCACATCAAGCAGCTTAAAGGATTCCAGGGTGTCAGCTTCAACAACATTACTGGGGAGTTGGTTCCAGACTCCCACAATTCTTTGTGTAAAAAAGTGCCTCCTATTTTCTGTTCTGAATGCTCCTTTATCTAATCTCCATTTGTAACCCCTGGTCCTTGTTTCTTTTTTCAGGTCAAAAAAGTCCCCTGGGTCGACATTGTCAATACCTTTTAGACTTTTGAGTGCTTGAATCAGATCGCCACATAGTCTTCTTTGTTCAAGACTGAGTAGATTCAATTCTTTTAGCCTGTCTGCATATGACATGCCTTTTAAACCCGGAATAATTCTGGTCGCTCTTCTTTGCACTCTTTCTATTTTCTTAGTAGCGAGGTGACCAGAACTGAACACAATATTCTAGATGTGGTCTCACTAATGCATTGTAAAGTTTTAACATTACTT
This sequence comes from Polyodon spathula, assembly GCF_017654505.1. Lineage (NCBI taxonomy): Eukaryota > Metazoa > Chordata > Actinopteri > Acipenseriformes > Polyodontidae > Polyodon > Polyodon spathula. Next base: position 1,628,819 of record NC_054571.1, on the reverse strand, counting down.
CCCTTGATTTAAATTCAACACTTTCCACTACATATCTGAGCATTTTGTTGGCCTTTTTATAGCTTCCCCACATTGTCTAGATGAAGATATTATTGAGTCAACAAACGCCTAGGTCTTTTTCATAGATTCCTTCTTCAATCTCAGTATCTACCATATGGCATTTATATTGAACATTTTTATTGCCTTACACTTCTCTCTATTAAACGTCATTTGCCATGTGTCTGCCCACTTTTTAATCTTGTCTAGATCATTTTGAATGACCTTTGCTTCTGCAACGTTGTTTGCCACTCCTCCTATTTTTGTGTCGTCTGCAAATTTAACACTTCTGCCTCGGTTATGCTAAAGTTATTTAAAACAGGATAGGAACTGGATGACATGTGGGGCATGTTGTCCGTATCCTCCTTTGTAAAAACTTGTGAAAAGTAATCATTTAATATATTCGCTATTTTTTTTCTTCATCTATGACGTTGCCATTTGTATCTCTTAGACATTTAACCTCCTCTTTCAGTGTTCTCCTGCTGTTGTAATATTGGAAAAACTTTTTGGAATTGGTTTTAGCCCCCTTAGTAATACTCATTTCTATCTCTCTCTTGGCCTTTCTAACTCCCTTTTTGACTTGTGTTTGCAGTTCTGTGTACTCTTTCTGTGTACTTTGTTCTTGGTCCCTTTTAAACGCTCTATAAAGTGCCTTTTTTTCTCTGAATATTTTTTTTTGATTGATCTGTTAAACCATTTAAGCCATTTTGTTTTAGATTTTGATTCGCCTACTTTTGTGATGTAACTGTTTTGAGCCTTTTGTATAGATTTTTCTAAAAACAGCCATCCTTTTTCCATGGATGTTTTCTCTATTTTACTCCAATCTACTTCTGTTAGTCCCTGTTTCATTCCTTCATAGTTTGCCTTTTTAAAATTGTAAACCTTAGCATTAGTCATTACTTTTGTGGTTTTAAAAAGCACTTCAAATGAGATCATGTTGTGTTCTAAATTTGCCAATGGTTCTCTGACCTCTGTTTTAGTTATTCTGAGTAGACTGGTTCCCTTGTTATTTAAGTGTGGTCCGTCCCGTCTATACAGATAGTCCTCGTTGTAGAATGTGGTCCAATGATCAAGATAGGTGAAGCCTTCCCGTGTGCATCACGTCTTCAGCCATGCGTTTTGATTAATTATTTCCAGCTGTCCATTTGCTCCTTTGCAAGGTGCCGGCAGTATCCCAGAGATTACCACAGTTTTTGTCTCGTCTTTTAATTTCCGCCCTAGCTCTCTGAATTTGTTTTGCAGGGATCTTGGTCTGTCTCATCCAATGTTGTTTTCTAGTGTACAAATTTATTAGAACACCACAAGATTTGTCGTTTTTATATTTTATATACCAACCTGCATGAAAACCTCAGGGTGTGAGAATTTAATTTTCAGTCAGGAGTTAGTGATGCAGAAACAAATAGGCAATTTGTTCTTTAATTAGGATATACTTCTAAAAAGTTAATCAAATTAATCAACTTCTAAAAAGGCTGCATTTTACTATTTGTGATTATGTGTTCCTTTTCTCTTACTATTTTAAATTAATTGCACGTGTGGCCTAATTAAAGTCATCAATTAAATTAGACAATCACTAATTTGCCTTTTTTTACAGTTTGAGTGGTTTGATTTCACATGCTGTATGAATCAAAGCATCAGAAGCTATGGGTTGTTGTAAACTGTGCACACTGCTGTATTAACACACCTCCTCCCACCTGCTGGCAGGCCTGCAGAACATCCACCTCCTGACCATGAACCGAGACTACGAACTGAGGGTGGATCTGGAGGACTTCGAGGGAAACAGAGCCTCCGCCTCATACTCCTCCTTCGCCCTGTCTGCGTACGCCATCAGCGGGGAGACGGACGGCTACACGCTGTCTGTCCACGGGTTCACAGACGGGGGAGCTGGTGGGTGCACCGTGCTGCTTACTGAATGAAATAAAAGAGAGTCACAGAGCTGTGGACAGTGGCACAGTCACAGCGGGCACATGCAGAGCTGATGGACATGTGGCACAGTCACAGCGGGCACATGCAGTGCTGATGGACATGTGGCACAGTCACAGCGGGCACATGCAGAGCTGATGGACATGTGGCACAGTCACAGCGGGCACATGCAGTGCTGATGCACATGTGGCACAGTCACAGCTGGCACCTGCAGTGCTGATTGAAACGTCACAGTATTGAAATGTATACGGTAGTGTTTTGTTATTTTAGCTGCATTTTTCCTTGCTGTTTAAAAAACTTGGCTGACCTGGTTCTGGAATTTAAACATTATTTCAAGTGAAAATCCTGCCCAGTTGAGGAACTGTATGAGTCGGAGAGGTTGAGAGATCAAGAGGCTGCAGTGCTGATACAGTTTAGGAGAAGCATCTGCAAATATTACCAACCCAGGGAGAAACAACTTTGGCACTTATTAATTTTTCAATCGTTAGTCTTTTGGAGGAACGCATTTGACTGGGGTTCTTGACACTCTTGACAGAAGTTGTTTCTGACCAGCTGAGCAGATTCTGGTATCCAACGTCAATGACAGCAAAGTGTCGGGTACGGGGAGCCGGAGCCAGAGCGGGGGGGACATGTCCAGTCAGTTTTTGACAATAGAAACGTGCACAGTGTGCTTCTACAGAACACAATGTTTAGTGACGATTACACTCTGCATATACTTTTACTTCGTGAGATGTTTGTTCGAAATAAAAGTGCAATCTCAAAATAATAATTTCATTTATTCCTGAAAACTGTTGCAAGTTTAGTGATCCCAGACTTGGAAAATAAGCATGGAAAAGGAGCATGCCTAAGCAGGGATTCATTTGTGCCGGATCACACTGGATCCCGGATCCGGTACCTTTTTGACTGACAAGCGACGATTACCAGTATACAGATTGCAAATTAATAAAAAATAAAAAAAATTGTTGCAAAAAAGAAATCGAAATATATCTATAGCTGCTTGTTGAGGCTGTCAAAAAAAACCTTATGTTATGTCGAGATCATTTCATGCTCAATAAAAAACCTGATATGTGCTAGGGTGCAACGCCTAAGAAAAGTATTATTTTTTTCACAATCTAAAAAAGCAAAAAACTAGTTGATCAGATTAGTCGCTCCACCGCTTGTATTGTTCAAAACTGAAGATTATGTTAAAACACAGCTAAGCAAAGGTCAGCATGCAGCTACCAACAGAAAGACATGAAACCCACAAGCAGTAAATCCAGGTCGTTACATTAGCTTTAGAAACAAAATGCTATTCCTCTTTCTAATTATACGATCAGGTATCTTTTTGTTACAAACGAACTCCTGATTATAATGCAACATGGTGCCTTATAAGCTATGGCTTATCAGTACAGGCTTGCCAGGGTTCTTAGTATTTAATTGGGATGCAATTACCTACAATATTACTGAACTTCAGTTCCGTTAATAGACCATCAATAGAAATGCGATAGGGAAATTGAACTGTATGAAAAAGACAAGATATGAATAAGGTTACTAAACCAGTTGTTTTCCAGCACTGCATGTTCGATGTCTTTAATAGAAGCAGGACTCTTAATAAACGTGCTCAGCATGTTGACGCTGGTCTCTGTTTCTCCTGCAGGGGATTCCTTGAGCAGCCACAGCGGCCGCAAGTTCAGCACCTTTGATCGGGACCAGGATGGCGCAGGCTTTAACTGCGCCATGGAGTTCCTCGGGGCGTTCTGGTACCACGACTGCCACAGTGCCCACCTCAACGGGGTCTACTACCAAGGGAGCAACAGCCCGTACGGCAAGGGGATCCACTGGATAACCTGGAGGGGGCTTAACTACTCCCTCAAGGGGGCGGAAATGAAGATGCGGGTGCTGCAGAGGAAGCCCTTCAAAGAGTAGCTTCCATGGGCACCTGACCCACCCCTTGTAAAAGTTTACCACAGTAAAAGCACAGCAGCGAGTGATAAAGCACAGTGAAAGGACAGCGAAGCATTGGTGGGCATTGTAAAGAAGCACAGAGGGGTATAGTAAAGCAATTAAAAAAAACATGGCAAACCATGGTAAGCTAGAGGAAATGCAAAGTATTACCATAGGAGAAGCATGGAGGAGGGGGTCGCTGCACCATTGCTTTGCAAGATTACTATGGTAAACTTTTATAAGGGCTAGACTGAGACAGACATGTACCTATATACCTATTATATATATATATTGTGATACATATATATAATACTTTCTATTGTCAGTACAGAGAATTAAATCTATGACATGCATTCAGGTAATCGTGGTTTGTGTTTTTATTTTCATTTTAAGAGGGGGTCGCATGATATCCTCTGGGCATCCCACAATCCCGACAGGGGCTGAAATTATGTGTTTCAGATACATTCACTGCTGGCAGTGGGCTGCTGAGGTGTCTTTGATTTCCTCATTCCAGAAGGCCATCAGAACGCTGGCCAGCCCTGCAGACTTGCACAGCAGGGGCTTTATCTTCACAGACCCAATCAGCACTAATCTGAGACTATCCAGTGTCACTTCAGGGAAGACAGTCCAGACCCTCCCGCCTCCCGAGCTGATGATGATGATGATGATTATTAATAACAACAACAATAGTAATAATGTGAAGAATGAGGATACATTTTAATATCCACTGAATA
>NC_054571.1:1558706-1623706 GCF_017654505.1 Polyodon spathula | reverse complement strand
TTCAGTTTTTCAGTATATGGAAAACTACAAATCGGTATGTAATTCAGTATGTTAACGTAATTATTCAGCAGGGTTCATTCAACTTCATGAAGGAAAATGAGTTAATTATACAGGGTGATGCTAAACATTTGGCCATAGCTGTACAATTTACCATCAACATGCCAAATTAACCAAATCAGTGAACCATCGAACCGTGGCCTCTTGCAGGAGTGCAGCTGCTTTTATACCAGCAGATGAAGAAGAAGAAGAAGCAGAAGTAGAAGAAGTAGAAGGAGGACTTACTTCATTCTGAAGTCATCAGCAGCCAGCTTTGCATTGTCCATCTCCAGGGCCAGACGAGCATTCTCCAGGATGATATTAATGATCTACAGACAGACAGACAGACAGAGAGGCATCACTGAGAGGCAGGGCACACCGCTGGGATAGAGTCTCAAAGCTCTTTCATTCTTCAGAAAGGAAACCCCAATAGTTACCAAAACCAGAAATAAACAATGTGTATGTTTAAGGGGCTGGGAGGTCTTATACGCTGTTTTTTATTTGTTTTCAGAATTTTATTTTGTGCTTTTTTTACTTCCAAAAATAACTAGCAGTGATGCAGGTTTGTATTGAGAATCTGATAACTAGCAGTGATGCGGGTTTGCATCGAGAATCTGATAACTAGTGCTGATGCTGGTTTGCATTGAGAATCTGATAACTAGCAGTGATGCGGGTTTGCATTGAGAATCTGATAACTAGTGCTGATGCTGGTTTGCATTGAGAATCTGATAACTAGCAGTGATGCGGGTTTGCATTGAGAATCTGATAACTAGCAGTGATGCGGGTTTGCATTGAGAATCTGATAACTAGCAGTGATGCGGGTTTGTATTGAGAATCTGATAACTAGCAGTGATGCGGGTTTGCATCGAGAATCTGATAACTAGTGCTGATGCTGGTTTGCATTGAGAATCTGATAACTAGCAGTGATGCTGGTTTGCATTGAGAATCTGATAACTAGCAGTGATGCGGGTTTGCATTGAGAATCTGATAACTAGCAGTGATGCGGGTTTGCATTGAGAATCTGATAACTAGTGCTGATGCTGGTTTGCATTGAGAATCTGATAACTAGCAGTGATGCGGGTTTGCATTGAGAATCTGATAACTAGCAGTGATGCGGGTTTGCATTGAGAATCTGATAACTAGCAGTGATGCGGGTTTGCATTGAGAATCTGATAACTAGCGCTGATGCGGGTTTGCATTGAGAATCTGATAACTAGCGCTGATGCTGGTTTGCATTGAGAATCTGATAACTAGCAGTGATGCGGATTTGCATTGAGAATCTGATAACTAGCAGTGATGCGGGTTTGCATTGAGAATCTGATAACTAGTGCTGATGCTGGTTTGCGTTGAGAATCTTTAATACAATCTGATTGTAGTCTTGATTAAAGAGTTAATCAGTTGGCCCATGGAGTTGGTTATTATGTAGTTTCTTAACTATTTTTCAGCTGACCCCTCCCCTCCCCAAGTCCCCTTTCCATTGGATCTCAGTGTTCTAGTGGGGAGGGGCACATTTGTAAAAAGATTGTGTCATAGTCAGGTGACACACAAGCTCTTTGGTGTGTTTTCTATCACTTTTTTTTTATTCATAAACTATCATAAAAAAACGAAAATCTTCTGATCAGAAATTGAAAAAAGAAAGAGGATGAAAAAAGAGAAAATATTATTGCAGTTCTTTTCAGAAAGTACGACACAGGGATGAAAACAAAAGTATTTTCAATAGTTTATAAGAAGATCTTTCATTTTCACATTTGTGTGTTTCATTTCTATCACTATGCAGATTGATAACCAGGGTTTATAACCAACGCATTTCAGCCATGCTTTCGGTTTTGTTGTGCAGCTAAGGTACAATTCCCATCTTTTCCTTTTCATTACAAACAATTCCAAAACCCCTTTTTGAAGGAATTCACCTTGGAACCAGATTTCAACCCACTGTTCCTGAAAAAAAAATGGCTTTGTGTTCCCTCAGCTCAAGTGCCCCTGTCCAGCTTGTAATATAAAGCCCTCTATTTCTATTCTGTAAGGTGTTATAAATATGGGTTTTGAAAGAAAAAAGAAAATGGGCAAAACAAGGAACACAGTGTGTGCAGTGCTCCCTGGGGCAATCAGTGTTTGGAAACTAGGATTCGTGAGAGAAAACTAGTAACAGGCGCAATTATCTGAATACACATTGCATACTGGTTAATATAACAGCGTGCAAAGAGACATTGTAATTCAGCCCTGTAACAATCATGCTAAATGGCACAGTGTTGGATCCTGCAGCAGACAGCACAGCATGTAACCAATACAGCAGAGATAGAGTGCAGAGCATGGGGCTCAATTGCAGCTACAGTGTACAATGTCCCACCAGTAAATGTCTACAGGCACCAAAAGCAACAAGTGCTATGGGATTATTCTGTACAGCTAAAACCTTTGTTAGCACCACCCTCTCCCTGCGTTCACTACAATGTATTGGTTTGTTTTAAATTGGGGGTAAATGACCAATATAACAAACAGCATACGCTGCAGTGCATACTGCATATTACAGGACACTTTACTATTTGGGTGACCTTCGTGTGGTTAGTCTGTAGTTTGACTGCACTGGAACCTAACAGTTCCTGCAGCTTCAGCTCTCTACAAATCCTGCAGTAATGCAGCACCCTGAGTTTCTGGGCAGAACTGCCCCTTGTCATTATAAATACGTTTCACTGCACACGGTTTAAATGGATACCATGCTGCATACTTCAAATCTAAAACAGCAAACTTGATCAAAAGTGTGTTAAACCTCCAAAAAAAAAAAAAAAACACCACCCAGCATTCACACATATCTTACTGTCAGAACTTTAAATGTCCAGTCTGGTGTTGCTGCCCAGTACACTGGAGGACCTGCAGCAGTGAGAACCCACCTGGTCTCTGATTGGCTTCAGCTGCGCCTCGTAGGCAGAATAGTCGTGGCTCTCCACCTTGGAAGTTGTGAAGTTCCTCAGCTTCTCCTCCAGGTCCTTGTTGGTCGCCTCCAGGGTACGCACCTTCTCCAGGTAGGTGGCCAGACGGTCATTTAGGTCATGCATGTGCTGCTTCTCGTTGCCCATTATGAAGGAGCTGCCCTCGCCACCACCAGCTCCAAATGCACCAGCGCCGGCACCGCTAGCGAAGCCAAAGCTCATGCCACCACCACCACTGCTGCCAAAGCCCATGCCACCACCACCACCGCTGCCAAAGCCCATGCCACCACCACCACCCATGCCATAGCCCATGCCGCCTCCCATGCTGCTGAAACTAGACTGCGCAGTGGCCCTGCCAATGCGCAATGAACCACCACTGGCCATGGACCGTCCTCCGCCACCACCGCCCACCGAGGAGCTGGAGAAACGCTGAGAACGCTGGACCTGCATGCTTGCGAATGGGGGGGTTTGATATACTGATGCTTTTCTTTAGAGAAGTAAGAAGCGCTGCAAAGCTAACAACAGATCTCAAAAGACCAGAGACAGATATTAAAAAAGAAGGGCTGCGTTGGACCAAGGTGAGGGCTTGTGGTTTGTGAATCTCCTGGATAACTTTTGGGGTTATATACCCTTCAGAACCACGCCTGCTGCTAACAGATTGGCTGCTGGACCACGCCCGAGAGTTCTTGGTGAGTTTTCTAAACACAGAGAGTGCACGAAGCGCTGTGTCTACAGAAACAGGAGACATTGCTCGGTAAGTGTATGCTCAGCTGCCCTGTGAAGGAACTCGTGTGCATTAACGTCACTATAAAATTATGTCATCAACACAACTCGTTGATTTAGACTTGGTCGTTGCTTTCAATAAACTCACAGTAATGGTGATATTTGCGTTTCGAGAATTCGCAAATGGTGCATTGAATCCGCTATGTAACTTGTATAGCTTTGCCCATTCCTCGATGCACTATTCCAGATTGTCAGAAAACACGTTTCGGTGAAAAATAAACGGCACACCAGCTGATTCGCTTATTGAGAGCTCTTGTAAGAAGGCGCATTTATTACAGTCTGGGCAAATACGTGAAGGTAGGTTTGTATTGTCAGTGTTTATTAGAATACTAAATTCCCGTGCTCTGAAAAATATACAGGTGGTTTATCCTACATGATGATTTTTGTGTTTTGTTTTATTGAAATGCGTGTATAGACCTGATACAAGTCTATCACGGTAATTTCCTATCACACATCTACTATAGTTTACCCTAGTTTACCGTGCTATTAAATATCCTTTACCACACTCATCTGTGCTGTACAATGCTTTCACGTCACTCTGGTGTTAACTTAGCAATGCTTTTACTGTGGGAAACGTTAGATTGTGGTTGCATTACCAAACGTAACACTGTAAACAATCATTTTAAATAATTAAACACAGCTTTAAGCAACAGAGTATAAACACGTTTTAGTATGTATATCTTTTACATTGCGCTGTTTATAGTATAAAAACAATATGAAATGTGTTTATAATCTGTCGCATAACCTGTGTGTTTAACATATAGTATAGTGCAGCATTGGCTTTTGCGCCACAAAAACAGCAAGACTATCCTAATAAAACTCGGCTAAATAAATAACAAAAACATGAGTTTTAAAAGTTTTTCTCCCCTGTGTTTAACGGGCAGGTGTTAACAAGCAGAGTTGGATCATACATTATTTCTGTATTATAAACACTCTCGATATTTACGCGCAGGCAGCGGTACCTGCCCAAACGCGAACAACGGGTGTTTTAATCAGGTAGGCTTATTTACATTCGTTTGATTCCCAGCCCTCCACTCAATCACGTTATATTTGAACCGCCAGAGATTTATTATGGGCGTGCTCCACCCAGAGCAGTCACCGGTTTATTAATTATTTTTCTTCATTAAGTATTTCTACTGATTTATGAGGATCTTGTTGGATCCTGATTGTCTTTTTGAATAAATGCAGTCGCAGACAAAAGTATTGGCACAATACATTTAATATAACTAAAGAAAGCATGTTAAATACAAGCATTTAGTGAACATCGGCAATCTATATATAAAAAAATAAAAGCTTGTAAGTAATTTCAAATATGTGTTCATGGCGACAGTATTGACGCCCCTGCTTTAGGATTTCACAGGACCTCGTTTTGCTTTTGTTACCCTTTCAGACGTTTCTGAGAATTCATCACCAGTATGTTGCATTTTGTTTGTGAAATCTGGGCCCGTTCTGTCTTGCATATTTGCTTCATCTTAGACAGATTGGAGACACAATGCATATTTACATATGCTCTGCAAAAAAAAAAAAAAAAAAAAAATATATATATATATATATATATATATATATATATATATATATATATATATATATATATATATATATATATATATATATATATATATATGTGCATGTGTGTGTGTGTGTGTGTTTGAGCATGTAATGAAAAACAAATGGCCTACAGACACTCAGATTATCTACCTGCTGTGTTGGCTTCATGCTGCACTCAAAGGCAGCCACACCTTTCTTTTGAAAATAGAAAGAGAAAAGATATCACTAATCATCCCACTGGTGAAAACCGGTGTTTTCGCATTGTTTTTTTATAGTGCATTGTTTTCTTGAAGTTGAATTGACGAAACACAAATGCAGTGCAGGACCATGCACTACTGATAAAGCCGCCTCCCTTTCCTTTCTGTTTGAACCGCAAACCTCCAGTTCTTCTGCTAGGGCAGTGCTGAGAGCTCAGAAAACACCCTGCACCTGCCTGCACCCTGGCTGTGCCTTGACATATTGAGACATCCACTTTCTCATTGCAAAAGATAGAAATGGGATCAGTCTTTGCACTGGCAGTCTTTCTCGCATAGGGAGTGGCCCCTATCTAGGGTATTTCTAATAAAATGCTCTACTGTTCTGCTCAAACAGCTGTCTCACTGCCTGCCTGTGTGTAGGGGTTAGATGGTTCTGCTCAAACATCTGTCTTACTGCCTGCCTGTGTGTAGGGGTTAGATGGTTCTGCTCAAACATCTGTCTCACTGCCTGCCTGTGTGTAGGGGTTAGATGGTTCTGCTCAAACAGCTGTCTCACTGCCTGCCTGTGTGTAAGGGTTAGTCCCATTTACTGCACAACCAGCATAAGCTCCTTCCTCTCACTGGGACCATGACAATATCTCCACGTTTCATCATTTTGAATGGTGGAGACCAAACCTAAAACTTAATTCACTGTTTAAGACTCTGAATTAAAGTTTGTTTGAGCATTATTACAACATACTCTATTGCTTTTAACTCTGGAGTTATTTAAAGATGTTTTCTTTTATGATTCCAATGCACCCGTGGAAATCATTTGTACTTTACACTGGTGCCACCAGAACAAGTAGTGAGAAGCAACACTGTAAATGCAAGTTCAGAGTAAGAACTGTTCAAGAATGGGACAGGAATACGTGTAGAGAAGTTTAGCACAGTGTTTTTGCATGGTGTTATTGTACTCTCACAATGCTTTTCCCATGATTATAATAATATGCATTTATCCTGGCTTATCCTGGTTTACCTTGTTTTTTTAAATATGCTTTACCGTACCTCTCTGTGTTATAATGCTTCTCCATGTTTTCACTGAGCTTTGTTACACTTTGCTGTGCTTTTACTGTATTCAGTGAGTATTTTTCCATATAAGTCCTGGCTAGGATACTGCAGGATAGGCAAGCCAGCATTAATGTCTCACAGAGAGCCAGCCGTGTCACCTGATCTTTTTGTTTGCTTCTTTCTGTCTCCCCCGAGGGTGAACGGTGACAGGGTTTAAAGACCCTGCATTGTCTGCTTCCAGCCTGACACAATAGCAAAAGAAAGTCCTCCCACACCGTGCAGGCATTCAGCTTCAATTATGAAACAGAAGCAATGCTTTCTAACGTTGTAATTGTAGGGGAAGAATGTGCTAATACCAGAGGAGTCCAACAGAAAGACAATAAGAAGTGTTCTAATTATATAAACAGTGCTAGATTGGAATAGAACCACCCTGAAATACTTAACCCTGATATATACTGTATCACAGATCTATTTCATTAGAATATATAGTGCACCCTGATATTGATGTGGTACAACCACCTGAAATCTCTTTATAATATATATTAAGAAATTATTCACTGTCATCAGGCATTAATACACAGTTTATGCACGCTGGAACGTCACTGGGTTTATCTTGAACCAGGGACTGCATTGAATAAGTTGTGGCTTACCATTACAGCACAGTGAAAAGCAGGTCCAATTGCAGCAGTCAGAGAGTCACAGATGCACATGGGGTAATGAACTCATTATTACTTACATAAGGACTTTGTCACCCTGGTTTAAAATAGCAGCTCGATCAGGCTTATAATGAACACAAGGGACCTCTTCTCCACATGGAGCTTGCTGGGCTTTAGCTAAGCTTGAAGTGTCGTTCTTAACGTCCTGCTGGTGAAAGGAGATATTTGGCTCCCAGAATAATTTATTGACCAGCAGGTTTCAAGACCTGGGGGAGGAATCTTTTACCACACCCGTGGTGGTGGCCTGACAATGACTGGCCCTGGGGCTTGCGGCACCCATGTGCTTCCAGCAGCCTTCCTCACCAGCATGACACAATGTGTTATTATATTACACAGAGACATCTATCAAGACTCCTCGCTGAAAAAACTGGACAGCTTTATTATTAGTGCTTTCAACTCCAGTGAAGTGCTCCAGTCTTTCATTAAATAGCACAGCATGAAAGGAGACCACTGCTACTTTTACAAAACTAGAAATAAAGGCCCATATTCGTACTGTCTTCTTTATCGTGCCAATAATAGTGTTTAGCGTAAGTGTGATGCATAAACGCCATTGACTGTCAAAAACATCACTTATCACGACGTTAGAATAACGTGCCCTTAGAGACCAATGATCTCATCAGCATATTATTCGTCTGATTCATAAATCTGTATTGTGCCTTTAATTGAGCCCTACCGGCATCATAATTAACATGTGCTTCAGATCAGGTGAAAAATGAGATACCTCTTGATGGTATCAGTTCTAGCATCATTTCTGTGTTTATGAACATGTATTTAAGCCTATACTAATAAAAAAAAAAAAATTATATGTTTAATTATCCAATAATTATGTAATTGAAGTATTTTGTTATTTGTAACGCATATATTAAATTGCATTGTTAACTTGTCTGAACAGGATAGGCTACTTACTGGTTGGAAAACATTATAAATCAAATAATGTAAACCAAGTTTGAAGCCTAGTCTTTGCTGTAGAGCAGTGCTTTTCAACCCTGGGCCTCAGGGACCCCTGTGTCTTCTGCTTTTCATTGCAACTGAGCTCACAATTACTCAAGTGAACCCTTAATTAAACTAATAATGTGCTTAATTAGGCCTTTTGAATTGTTCTCTGCTCCTAAAAAGTTGCAGATTTCAAGTTATTTATAACATGTTATAGTTAAGTTAAAATCTCCAACTGTTTAGGAGCTGAGAACAATTAAAAAGATCTAATTAAGCTAATTATTATTTCAAGTAAAGGTTTATTGATGTAATTGAGTGCTTAGTTTCTAATGAAACCCAGAGAAACACAGGGGTCTTCGGTGTGCTTGTGTGGGCTGTACTTCACGAGGAGGGAGAGATCTTGGATTCAGAACAGTGAGAAGACCCTGCAGTTTTGTTTTCAATCTGGCATTCATCTTGCCAGCTCTTCTGGCAGTATAAGATCTCCCCTTTTACATGACCACCTGCATAAACCCCATCAGCTATCTCCTGTCAGATTTTTCCAGCCACAGAACCTTGTATTTCTGAACAGCTGCTCTGCTCTGACAAGTACATATTCTTTTCATACTGTGAGTTACTCGGGAGCTGTGACAGAAAGACAATGATTCTTGGTGGTAAATCTCTCTTCCGACCTGTGAGGGCGCTAAGTAACGGGGGAACAGAGTACCCTGGACTATTTGGCCTGACACATAATTCCTAGGGTTAAAAGGAAGTCGGTCTTTTAAAAAGGAGGCGGAGGTTTGGTGTATTAACTCATCGACCCGGAAGGGAAATTATGTGGCAGCCAAGGGGTCATGTGAACAGTATAAATAGGGGACGAAGCAACGTAATCTGTTCCTTCAGTTATGGTCACGGAAGGACCCGGAAGGACCAGTGTTTTGAAATATATTGTGAGTGTTCTTGTATGAAGATACTGTTTGTTATTTCTGAGGCAGCTCACACAATCTGGACCTGTCCCCAAACGCCAGCACCAACCCGGAAAACATCACTGCCCTTTGTTTCATTAAGGACTGTATATTCACTACGAGCACTCGAGCACTCACTGTGGACTTGTGTTTGCGTTTGTGTCTGTGTTACGTGTGGGTGAATAAGAACGAGACTGTTTATTATTTGGGAACCAGTCGTAGATTTAAACAGAGTAATACACGCCGCTGTATTGCCTGTTAACATTGTTTTCTATTTACTTTTGTTACGCCATCAGGCAATTGGATTACAAACCATTAAACAGCATTGCACCTGGATTATAATTGTCTGACTGTTTATTGATCACCTGCACCTGCACACCTGTTAACACCTTTGCCACACATTGTCTCCTATTGGTTCTCCCGTCTTGTTGGCCAGAGGTCATGAGGCTGGCGCATGATATCCCTTTGGCGGGGCACCTTGGAGCTGACATGACAAGAGAGCTAATATTGGCTCGATTTTTTGGCTAGGACTTCATACTGATGTGTCAAAATATGTAGCCACATGCCCAGACTGCCAGCGAGTAGCGCCGGGTCGAGTGCGCCACGCCCCTTTGGTCCCACTGCCAATTATTTCCACTCCCTTTGAACGCATCCCTTTGAACGCATAGACTACAGGATTATTTACTGGCATCCCCAAGAAAAACTTACATTTCAAATTTGGCCCTATTGTTGCAGATTCATTAAAAACTTGGTACAATATGGAAAAATTTATGGGAGGTCCATTTCAGTTTTCTCATTTGCCTCCTATTTGGAATAATAATCATTTACTGACGGGAGGTAAGCCTTTTATATACCCTGTCTGGTCAAATAGCGGTGTGCATAGTTTTAATGATATTTTAACACTAAAGGCCTTCGAACGTTCCAGGAACTCTCTTTTCTATATTTAAGACTAAGGTCTGCTTTACATGCCTATGGGGTTCCTTGGGACTTAGATGTATGTCCTCATCCTTTGATAGACTGGCTGGTGACAGACAGCTGTTCACAAGGGACAGTCTCGACTATCTATGGTCACTTACTAAAACAAGCAAGTTACAAAAATTTGGGATCGTGAAATGGAAAAGATGGGCTTTTCTCTTGTTTCGGACAATGTATGGAACAATACGTTTTTATCTTCCAAGAACCCAGCTCACCAATTAATACACTTTAAACTTATCCATAAAGCATATGCTACGCCATACTTACTGTTTATAATGAAGAGGTCCCTGTGGCAGAGCACAGCTCTGCTCTTTAGAAATTGGCAGGGATGGGGTTAAATTCCCCTACCTGCCTTGGTTCATTGTGTTCAGGTGGCTGGGGTTGATTAGATGATTAGTTTAATTAACGATCAATCAGCGCCCAGCCACCTGACATAAAAGGAGGCCTCTGCTTTTCATTTGAAGGAGGGAGCTGAGGAAGCAGGTTGGTTTTTTTGATTGTTTGGAAAGTTTGAATCCAGTGAAGGCATTGCCCAGCCTGGAAATTGTTATTTTTGTAAGTTTTGCTTTTTGTCTTTCTTTTTGTGTTTAAATTGCTTTGTTCTGGCCATTGTGCCCTTTCATTTTTGTGTTTATTTATAATAAAATAGGTATTTTTTTGAACTACAGACTGTCTCTGGGCCTCTATCCACTCGCCAGCCTGCCACAGTCCCCTAGTCCACTCTGTGCAGTTTGTCGGGCTGGTGCAGTGGCTCATACCTACACATGTTTTGGGAATGTCCGATTGTGGCTGAGTTCTGGGACAGTGGAGCTCAAACTATTACTGAGCTGACAGAGGTTCAGATCATAAAAAATCTGGTTGTATTTCTATTGAATGATGACTCCTCCCTGGGCCTTTCTCTACACCAGAGCAGGATACTTCTGGCAGGGTTAACTGCAGCCAAGAAATCCATTGTACGGTTTTGGATAGACCCCACTCCTCCTGTGATTGCTACCTGGCTCTCGGAGTTTAGAAGCATTGTTTTTTTGGAACGCTCCACAGCCAGGATTAATAAGGCATGTCTGACAGCTATACAGGGATGGAGTACAACTGCTGCCGATTTGACTACGCTGGTGTTTAAAGGACATGGGCTTCCTTTCCATTACCTTCATACTAGCTTCTGTTTTTGGTGTGTAATTTTATTTTTAGATAACAATATTGTAACTTTTTCTTAGTTATTTTATTATTTTTTTAATGTGCGAGCATTGGCAATGTTGTAAATAGTTTATTTTTTTTTTTTTTTTGGTGCTTTGTTTATGTTATTAAAAATAAATAATAAAACAAACAATTGATCACAAATTTTTTTTTTAAATCTTTTTTTTAAAATGTTTATTATCCACAGATGGATGGTTTGGTGGAACGTTTTAATCAGACCCTAAAGCAGATATTGAGACGCTTTGTAACTCAAGAGCAAAAGCATTGGGCTTTGCTTCTTCCCTACCTCCTTTTTGCAGTGAGAGGTGCCGCAGAGTTCAACAGGGTTCTCCCCCGTCGAGCTCTTGTAAGGCCGACAGCCTCGCAGCATCAGCAATCTGTTGAGAGAGGGGTGGGAGGAGCACAAAGGCTTGTCCAAAAATGTAGTACAGCATTTGCTCCTACTAAGAGATCGCCTGGATTTGGTTGGTCGTTTGGCTCAGGACAACCTCAGTTTGGCTCAGTAGCATTATAATAAAAATACACTAATTCAAACCTTTCAACCAGGAGACAAGGTAATGCTGCTGCTTCCCTCCTCAGAAAAAAAATTACCTGCTAAATGTCAGGGGCCATATGAAGTGATTCGGGCTATAGGAAAGGTTAATTATGAAATTAGACAGCCCGATCGCCGTAATGAACGTGAAATTTATCATGTAAATTTATTAAAGCCCTGGTAGGCAAGGAATGCCTTATTTATAGCCTCAGGTGATGCAGAGCAGGACTTCTCAAATTCACTCCTGGGGACCCCCTGTGGCTGCTGGTTTTAATTCCAACCAAGCTCTCAATTACTTAACTAGACCCTTAAGTAAACTGATAATTTGCTTAATTAGACCTTTTAATTGTTTTCAGCTCTTGAACAGTTGCATATATCAAGTTAGCTACAGCATTTGATAAGTAACTTGAACTGCAACTGTTTAAGAGCTGAAAACAACTACACATGTCTAATCAAGCAAATTATTAGTTCAATTAACGGTAGCCTTTGGCTAGGTTTACAGCCGTCCATCAGTTTCTAAGGGTAGCTCGGCTGACAGCTAACTAGGGAAAATGCGCGTTTGCCAAAGAAAAATGCAATATTTGGAATTTTTAATGGGGAATGGAAGTGTGAAACCCATTGTCACCAAAATCCAGGCTTTGGTAGACGTGACGATCCCCAAAACCAAGACCAAGGTGAGGTTGCTACTGGGATTAGTCGGTTATTATTGCCGCTTTATCCCTGAGTACGCCACAGTGGTTAACCCTTTTGTTGACCTCACCAAAAAGAGTGCATCAAATTTGATTAAATGGTTAGTAGAGTGTCAGGGGGCGTTTGATACTATTAAGCGAAGACTCTGCCAGGCCCCCACTCTCATCACACCTGATTTCACCAAGAGATTCATCCTCCAGACCGATGTATTGGATGTGTGTTTGGGTGCTGTCTTGTCCCAAAAGGTTGACAGAGTAGACAACCCGATATTGTACATCAGTAAGCGCAACTGGTCGAAAAGGAGTGTTTGGCCATTAAATGGGCTACTCACGCCTTACAATACTGCCTGCGGGGGCACTCATTTGATCTTGTCACAGACCACGCCCCACTCAAGTGTTTAAGCACAATGAAGGACAACAATGCCCCGATAACTTGGTGGTATCTGGCGTTGCAGCCCTTTGTGTACTACATGGTACATCGTGCAGGGAAAGACCACCAAAATGCAGATTATTTTTTCCAGGAGGGGGGAGTAATGGGAAAGGTAGACTCAGTCGAGTGTTCTTTCGGCTCCACTCTGAGCGGTGGGATATGTGACAGAGACAAAATGATAACACTTGCTGTGCTTTTACTATGGGAAACCGAGTTCCGATTCGTTTTATTATCTTTGCCCTGCAAGGATCCATCTGGTTTGGTGCAAGGTATGTACTTGTATAATCCTTGCATTGTTCTTGTGTTGAACTTGCAGTTGATGGCCTTGCATGTCTTGCTTTATCTGAGCTTAAACTCTGTTTTTCATATGGGTGGGAAAATGTATCGTGACTCAAACCTCTCAATGTGAAATGTCCCTTCAGGAGGTAAATTCACTGATTGATAAAAGACAAGGAAAATAAAAAAAAAAGAATAAGCTGTTTTTAAAGAAATGCCTAAAGGAGCCCTCATTGATGACATAACTAATGATAGAACTCATTCAGCAGCAGGTTCCCAGGTTTGGTGATAAATCTCCCTCCCGACCTGTGAGGGCGCTGTGTAAAGGGAACAGAGTGAACAATTCATTCCCAGGGTTCGGTGGAAGTCAGACATCTAGAAATGAGGTGGAGCTACAGTACACTAAATCATCCACCCGGAAGGGAAACGATGTGGCAGCCGTGGATTGGAGGAGTGGTTGCAATTGTTAACCAAGGGGTCATGCTTGACGGTATAAAAGGGAATGTGATGTTATGGTTTAACGCTAACCATAGCCCCAAAATGTTAGTTCTATTAAAAACAAGTTCTGAGAAGACCCTTCTTGAACTTTTTCTACAGTAAACACCCTTTCATGAGAGCTGCACAAGAGGCCAGGAGGGGGTTCTTTGAGAGACTCCCATGCAGGGTTGTGCTCAGACCTGCAAAACTACGCATGCAAACTATTCAAGGATGGTACAAGAATACTCTTAGAAAAGTTTACCACAGTGCTTGTGTGGCATTTGTGCACTTTCTCCATGCTTTTCCCATGATTATAATATGCATTTATCATAGTTTACTCTGGTTTGCCATGTGCGTTTTATAATGCTTATCTATGCTTTACCATGCTTTCACTGTGCTTTATAACACTTTGCTGTGCTGTTACTATGGGAAACTCTCATAGGCTAAGCAAAAATAAATAGAAACCCCTGCAAGGATCCATCTGGTTTGGTGCAAGGTATGTACTTGTATAATCCTTGCATTGTTCTTGTGTTGAACTTGCAGTTGATGGCCTTGCATGTCTTGCTTTATCTGAGCTTAAACTCTGTTTTTCATATGGGTGGGAAAATGTATCGTGACTCAAACCTCTCAATGTGAAATGTCCCTTCAGGAGGTAAATTCACTGATTGATATGTTTGTTTAAAATAAAAAAAAAAGAATAAGCTGTTTTTAAAGAAATGCCTAAAGGGCCCTCATTGATGACATAACTAATGATAGAACTCATTCAGCAGCAGGTTCCCAGGTTCACTGGCTGAGAGCGGACCATCCCAAGTTTCTTCAACTCTTGGGTTTTCGTAGTTTTGATGGGATGGATTTTTTCACTTCCCCTTAAGTTTTTTGGGACTCGCCCATTTTGATTTAAAGTATGTGTCCCAGTTTTAATGCACATCCAAAATGACAATTGTGTGAATCCAGAGCAAAAGGAAAATGTGAAGCAGGTGCAATTACAGAAGGTGTAGGTACTGTCATTAGCGTTTTGTGACCTCAGAAGGTGTAGGTACTGTCATTAGCGTTTTGTGACCTCAGAAGGTGTAGGTACTGTCATTAGCGTTTTGTGACCTCAGAAGGTGTAGGTACTGTCATTAGCGTTTTGTGACCTCAGAAGGTGTAGGTACTGTCATTAGCGTTTTGTGATCTCAGAAGGTGTAGGTACTGTCATTAGCGTTTTGTGACCTCAGAAGGTGTAGGTACTGTCATTAGCGTTTTGTGATCTCAAAAGGTGTAGGTACTGTCATTAGCGTTTTGTGACCTCAGAAGGTGTAGCGTTTTGTGACCTCAGAAGGTGTAGGTACTGTCATTAGCGTTTTGTGACCTCAGAAGGTGTAGGTACTGTCATTAGCGTTTTGTGACCTCAGAAGGTGTAGGTACTGTCATGAGCATTTTGTGACCTTCTAAAGTTTGCTAGGTTATGCCTTATAATTATAACGCAGTGGAAAATAGGTCCTGATAGGTCTGAAGATTCCTATGCAAACTCCTCCACTAAGAAAGAAACCCCAAAACACAAGTACAATTAAATACATATTACCTCAGAACAAATGAATGATGTAAGAGTTTCTGGAACACCAAGATTCTAGGAAGTACCAGGGTTCCCTGATACAAACATCGCTGGAGCGTGTGACAAGCATGCAACCCCAGACCGAAATACAAATCAAGAAGGAGGGATGCATTTTTATGAGGCAGGCAACAATAATATCTCCTCAACAAATGGTTAAAATAAAAACTGGAAGGCAAGCAAGGGTCTTTTGCAGATGTGAGTGATATTAACTCACCAGCTGCAAGGGGGAGATTCATTACAGCTCATTTTAATGATATTCACCAGGATGAAACTAGAGTGGATTTCATAATGAGAGTGGACTCCTGTTGATGTTTACTACAGGTCTAAAGGATCAGTGACCCTGGGTGGGGGATCATTGGTGTTAAGCAATACCCATGCATCCCAATGGAAAACTACTCACAGTCTATATACAGGACCAAACGTTCTGACAAATCTAGGATATTGGCACGGCTATATCTATTGTGGGAATTACATAAATACCCTAGATCTGGACACTCTAACAATATATTCCATAACAGAGTTTTAATATTGTCGATATAATTTAATGTATCTGCTGTGCTTTTGTGATTCGAGTCTTGTCAGAGGAAGTCCGCATATTAATGCTGTAGTTTTCACCTTACTGCCAGGATAGTGGCAAAGTGGAATCGTTCTTTTCTGAATGATTTTATAAAGTATTACTTGTCATTTTATTTGTTATAAGGGAAAATCGTATTAAAAGTTGAATTTTTTTCAATCTGTGATTGGGAGTGGGATTCAGTTGTAATTATGACAGTGCTATATTTACAGCACCTTTATAAAACAAAAGTACCGAATCACAAGACGAACGTAGACTGGGCTATAGGTAATTGGCGGTTTTGTCATTTTCAGATCTTTTAATCTAATAGAAAATTTCTTTGATGTTTAAACCACTTTGGAAGCAACTTGTAAAACATTAACTGGAACCGAAAGAAGAAATTTACCAGGTCTAATGACATATATTCAGTGAGTTATTAAAAGATATTAAAAGATTGAGCTAACACAGTTATATTAACCATGTGTTACAGTGTTTTAACCACAATGTTACTGTATGTTCGGACTTTGTGTCTACTCAACACAGCTACAGGCTTGATTCCGTTTGGGACTCGACCGGCTGGCTAAACCCCTGAGATGTACAAAAGTGTCATCTTTACCGACTGCATGTTGTATGTGAGCCTCTGTTCAACATAACTACATTTTAACCAGAGGCAGTGGAATCGTTCTTTTCTGAATGATTTTATAAAGTATTACAATCTGGGATCGTATCTGCATTGTGGGATTCAGTTGTAATTATGACAGTGCTTTTACCAGGTCTAATGACATATATTCAGTGAGTTATTAAAAGATATTAAAAGATTGAGCTAACACAGTTATATTAACCATGTGTTACAGTGTTTTGCTACAGCACTGCTATAATATAACCTACCTTCTCCTGTCCCCTCTATTCTGCTCTCCCAGGCTACAGCACTGCTATAATATAACCTGCCTTCTCCTGTCCCCTCTATTCTGCTCTCCCAGGCTACAGCACTGCTATAATATAACCTGCCTTCTCCTGCTCCCTCTATTCTGCTCTCCCAGGCTACAGCACTGCTATAATATAACCTACCTTCTCCTGTCCCCTCTATTCTGCTCTCCCAGGCTACAGCACTGCTATAATATAACCTGCCTTCTCCTGTCCCCTCTATTCTGCTCTCCCAGGCTACAGCACTGCTATAATATAACCTGCCTTCTCCTGTCCCCTCTGTTCTGCTCTCCCAGGCTACAGCACTGCTATAATATAACCTGCCTTCTCCTGTCCCCTCTGTTCTGCTCTCCCAGGCTACAGCACTGCTATAATATAACCTGCCTTCTCCTGTCCCCTCTATTCTGCTCTCCCAGGCTACAGGCCAGTAGATCAGGACAGTTTGTCTGGACACAGCAAAGGAACACACCTGTAGCTCATGTGCTAAATGCATGGACTAGTCTGCCAGGTGAAACATCAATAAGCAGTTCAGTTACAGTACATTAGATCTGACAGTGACATGGGCGTGCCTCTTCTCTCACTAGACACTTCTTATCATCTTACATTCTCAAACAAGTTTTGCAACAAAGAAAGAATCGATGCCAGTGATAAAGCAGACCACCACTATATTTTTAAACAGGGAAGTTACACTGAGATTTGCATTTCATATCATCATTTAACTATCTTCAATCACTTCCTGTTTAGTCTCTTAGGTTGCTTCCAGTGTTTTCTTTGTAAGCAGATCCTCTATCCAGTCGGGGAACTCATAGATAAAATATTTATTACAGATCAGACACGACAACACATTTAACAGATAGTACATCTTTGGCCTCGCCTCAGGGAACCCCTGGCCATACATTTTTCCTCCGATAAGTGGACAGGCTGACTGTAGGAAAACCACGGGCAGGGGGACAGATAGCTGCCCCCACCCCCCCTTAGACAAAGACAAAAACCAGGTGGAGGCTGGGGAGGAAGAGGCAAACTCTAACTCACAGCAGGGAGGAATGGATCAGGTAAGATCTGAATCCTTTCCAATTAGTGCCCAACTATCTAATATTTTCAACACACAGCAATTTAGTGTTTTAATAAACAATGACAATGTAAGCCTTTGTTAATGTATTTGCTCTGACTAACGCAAGCTGGAACAGAAGCGACTCAGCCTGGGTATACTTTCAGTGCAAATGAAATGTGTGTTTTTTTTTTTTTTCTGACAGTGGGTGTTTGGTGCATTAAAGAGTGGGGATTGATATACAGTATGTCTCTGGTTCCTTCGTCAGACTGCACCAGAGACAGACTCCTGAATTCCTCAGTGAGTGAGTTTGTCCAGGGGCTGTTCAGGTGTGTTACTAATATGACAGGTTTGCACTGACAAAGCCTCCAGCCAGGCTTTTGAAAAGATTCTTACAAATGCATTCCGTGAGACTCTCTTTGTGCGCTTTTATATTTCACCACCTAAACAATTTGAAGACGGTCAGGACCGAATGTGTTCCATGTAATTAACTGACACCCGCTGGAATGCGAGATCTCTGTTCAGCCTTCCCTTATAAATGTGTCCCATAGTAAAAGCACAGCAAGGTGTGATCAAGCACAGTGAAAGCATGGTAAAGTATAAGTAAGCATTGTAAAGCAGAGGGGTGTGGTAAAAGCATATTAGAAATGCATGGGAGAAAGCAGCAAAATTATGTGTGTAGCGTGTAAAAAGGCACATTTTCTCGACTTGAGCTGAAATTGGTCTATCAATTCACTAGATAAGTTAAGTGGAAGTGTTAACTCACGGTTTCACAACTGTTGAGTGAGTAACTCTCAATGACAAAAGGTTCGACAGTTAAGGGAGGTTTTCCAATCATTGGGTGCAATTTCTCAAGACACACAGGAAATACGTTAACGTTACAAGGTAACTTGCCATCACCGTGAAATGACAACTGGTTACAGAAGTTTAGTTTTGTAAGAGGACCGGTCTTCAAATTAAAATACCCGCATTTTGTCAAATACCCGTAATATAACAAGTCATCAGTAATACTTTATACCCTAACTAAAAGGTGTATGTCTTCACGATTATGGGATTACATTTTTCCTCATACAAAGTGTTATATGTTTTTGTACATTAATTTACTTTTGTTTGTAACGATCCTTCGCGTCTTCACATGAAAACAAACTTTGCTAGGAAGCGCAGAAGTGTATGACTTTGACTACTTCCCTGAGCTTACTGTCAATGATGTAAGACGAAAGTGAAGTTACACATTCAATTTACGACACTGGGTATGCCCTGAGCGTAGGGACTGGTGCCTATATCAGTCTTCGGATCCTGTCGGACCATGTCCCCGTTAGTACGACCAAACTTCATGGTGCCTGAACAGCTCACCAATAACCGTCCAGCTTGACCGTACTCTTCTGTTTCTCTTGGGCGCAAATGGTAACCGTCGTCGAATATGGTAAAAAAAATTATGCCCATGAGACTGACCAATGCACCGCCCCCCTTCCAGCGTTTAACACAGCTTGTGCTCCGTGGTCTGCACTGGAAGATCTGCCTCATCTATTTGGCTGATGTTTTGTTTTTAAGCAAAACCTTCTGAGAACATCTGCAGAGTTTGGAAGATGTCTTACCTCGATTTCGTGCAGCAGGACTGAAACTTAAGGCTAGCAAATGTCAACTTGCACAGGAGGAAGTCTCTTTCCTAGTCTCAGACCTGATGCTAGGAAACTGGAAAAAGTGAAAGACTGGCCAACTCCAAGGACGCCTACTGAGGTGAGAGCTTTTGTGGGTCTCTGTTCCTACTACCGAAGATTTGTTAAAAACTTTGCCCTAAAAGCAGCACCTCTGCATTTACTTACCTAGAAGGGAGTTGTTTTTAAGTGGACTCCTGAATGTGAGGATGCTTTCTATTCTCTGAAGCTTGCTTTAACTGAACCTCCAGTAGTGGCCTAGCCAAACTTTGCTTTGCCATTCCTGCTTTACACAGATGCCTCTCAGAAAGCTGTTGGATCTGTGCTTGTGCAGGTTCAAGAAGGAAAAGAAAGAGTAATTTCATACGCAAACCACACACTAACTCCTAAGTCCTGCTGATGGTGATCCCACAGGATGAAGAGGACGTTGGATTTTAGAGCTGGATGTGGATGATTGTGTCATTATATACAGAGAAGGAGCACAGCATGCCAACGCTGATGCTTTATCAAGGGGACTAGATAGCTCTCAGAGTAGTAAGGGAGTGCAGTGTTTATTTGTCACCTGTCAGCATCACAAAGACGTGTCTTCTGCTGTCACCCAAAGCAGTTTGTGCCCTGAATCACAGCCTGAACAATCTGTTCCTTTAAGACAAACCTGTGAAGATCTAGCAATAGACATAGAAGAACTGAAGCAGAAACAACAAGAGAACTGTAATGCGATGAAAACAAGTTGACCATCGAAGACCTACTGCACGACAAATCAAAAACTCTCCTTCAGCTCTGAAAAAGCTCTGGTACGAGTTTCCTCGCCTGACCATTCAAAATGGAATCCTCTGCCGAAAAGTGAAAACCTTTCTTCAGAAGAGCTATACTTACCAATTCAAACATCGTTATCAAAAAGCTCTCAAATGCTTGCATGGAATTGTCTTTAGTGGACATTTAGGGACTGAACAAACTTTTCAAAGGGCTAGAAAAATCTGCTATTGGCGTGACCTTTACAAGTTCTGTACCGAGTGTTTACCATGTCAGACTCGCACCTCCCCAATACCAAAAGCTAGAGCACCTCTCCAGTCTATTGTGGTGGATCGTCTGTTCCAGACCTCTCCGAGCTACCAGTCACTCCTCAAGGCAACAGCTATGCTCTTGTGGTAACAGATTATTTAACATGCTATGTGAATCTCTTCCCTCTGAAAGATCAGCGTACAACAAGGGTAGCTCAACGTTTATTTGAAGACTACATTCGTCAGCATGGCGTATCTGAGTCCATCCACACTGACCAGGGCAGACAGTTTGAGTCTGATCCAGTGAAGCAGCTGTGTAGCTAGTTAGGAATTGAAAAGACACAAACATCGCCATGCTATGCAGAAAGGTAGAAAGACTGAACAGGACACTGAAAGATCAGTTGGCTAAATACATAAGAACATAAGAAAGTTTACAAACGAGAGGAGGCCATTCGCCCATCTAGCTCGTTTGGTTGTTAGTAGCTTATTGATCCCAGAATCTCATCAAGCAGCTTCTTGAAGGATCCCAGGGTGTCAGCCTCAACAACATCACTGGGGAGTTGATTCCAGACCCTCACAATTCTCTGTGTAAAAAAGTGTCTCCTATTTTCTGTTCTGAATGCCCCTTTGTCTAATCTCCATTTGTGACCCCTGGTCCTTGTTTCTTTTTTCAGGCTGAAAAAGTCCCTTGGGTCGACACTGTCAATACCTTTTAGAATTTTGAATGCTTGAATTAGGTCGCCACGTAGTCTTCTTTGTTCAAGACTGAACAGATTCAGTTCTTTTAGCCTGTCTGCATATGACATGCCTTTTAAGCCCGGAATAATTCTGGTCGCTCTTCTTTGCACTCTTTCTAGAGCAGCAATACCAGAATGGAGGAGAGTGGGATAAATACCTAAGTGGAGCTTGCACACAATTGAAGTACTGGCTATACAGGGTGCTTGCGTCACGTGTGCGGGTTTTCCGCTGCTTAAGCATAACAGAGAGACAATGGAGGTTGAGTTGAAAACACCAGCACAGGCGCGCAGGATTTATTCACAAACAAAGACCAAAGGTGGTCATGTGACGTTAGCAGCGATGGTAACACACAGAGGACACATACAGCAAGCTGTACAAAAAAGCAAAATAAAACACAGTACAAAAACTGCAAATAAAAGGTTCCACTAGAACCCTCAGACCACGTCTCCCCCCAATGAATATAAAAACAGAAGGACCTACATTAGTTCAACTCAGAGTTAGTATTCGTCCTCCGGGTGGCTTGTTCAAAAACTCCTGAACTGCTGGTTGATCCAGTCTGTACAGAGGAATGTCGGCTTTTACACACGTTTTGCCTAAATCTGAAACAACAGTTTCCCGCTGTTCTTGGGCAGTTGTAAGACGCTGAGATGATCTAAACACAGTGGTCTGCTTCAGTGTTTTCGATAGCCCTACTGTTTCAGCCTCGTTTTGTTTACGTTCACACTCTTATTTTTCCTCCGGTATCGTCGCAGAACCGACGCGACAGAGTTCTTATCGGTGTACAGATATAACTGTATCGGTACGAAACTCATAAAAGAGCAGGTTTTGTACCGGTACTGTTTCGATACGACTCGGAAAAGCTTAAGTGTGGACAGGTAAACCGACACGGTATTGATACAGTTAAGTCGATATTCTGAAAAGTTCTGGTTGTAAATCTCCTTCCCAACCTGTGAGGGCGTTAAGTGGGCGAAAGGAAGTCTTTGGACCGGCTGGCCTGACAGTTCATTTCTTGGGTCACGAAGTCGGTCAGGAATAAGGCGAGACTCCGTTGCAAAACCGGATCAACACTGCACGACAGTCACGATTAACATCGTTATCTCTATTTGTTCACCACTATAGCACGTATTATACTGTACTGCATAACAGGCACTGAGAGCACTCACTTTGGACTGGTGATCGTGTGGGTGTCTAATTGTGTGTGTTAAAGTACAGTGCTTATTATTTCCAGGACCTCAACCCCGTTTTTCACTGCGCAGTGCACATTGCTGTGTATTGCAAGCTTGTTATTATTTACTTGCTGGTCATCAGACCCTTGGATTATAAACAAATAATAAACAATCCATTTCACCCCTGCTTTGTCTGTTTGTTTTTGGGATTACTGCATCAGCACCACACCTGCTACTAATTGCCACTTTGACACAAAGTGATACAAGTGATCGCGGTGCCACCTGGAGGAGAGCTGAGGAGGGGTATTTTGGTTAAATCTTCAGGCGAAATTGATTTTCGCTCTGGAGTGAAAGAGAGAGGATTGCCGAGATCAAGGACTCTGGAAAGCGGTTGTCATGGAAATGAGTTCAGAGCCCAAACACTGTCGATTTAAACACACATGAATGTGAACAGGTATATTGCAACTGTATCGGTACAGTACAGGTATTGAAAAGGGAGTTAGGACAGAAAGTGGTTTCGTACCGGTATGTTCTATACAGAAACAAACTGTACTAGTACCGATATTGAAGAGGGCTTATGTTTAACGCTTCCCATGTGGTCTACAATGGTCTGCCTACGAGTGTAATCTACAGTCTTGCTGCATGAAATACAAAACAGCACATTACCATCAAAGTGAAATTCATCCTTGCCAAACCCGATCCTTTAGGGTGATTTTTATTGTTTTTGGCATCTTTGAACAGCTCTAGATACTGACTGAAGTAAACTGAAGCCTCATTCAGCACTGAGCGTGAATACCACAAGCAGTTTTATTAGGCAGGTATAATGGTTACTGCCCCCAGAGCTGTTTGCTGGTTTTGAATTCTCTGTACTGTACACAAGGCCTCTGCAGAGTTCATAACCACAGACCTCCCACATCCCCAGGGGCTATATTATGTGTATTTATTTAGTCATTATGAAACAAACACAAAAAGCCTGGTATGTTTTTTGCCCCTCCCCAAGTGTAAAACAAAAAGAAATCTCAGACAACATAGAAAACCCACGTGTTTCTGTGTTATAATAGAAAACCCACATGTTTCTGTGTTATAATAGAAAACCCACGTGTTTCTGTGTTATAACGGAAAACCCACGTGTTTCTGTGTTATAATGGAAAACCCACGTGTTTCTGTGTTATAATGGAAAACCCACGTGTTTCTGTATTATAATAGAAAACCCACGTGTTTCTGTGTTATAATAGAAAACCCACTTGTTTCTGTGTTATAATAGAAAACCCACGTGTTTCTGTGTTATAATAGAAAACCCGCGTGTTTCTGTGTTATAATAGAAAACCCGCGTGTTTCTGTGTTATAATAGACAACCCACGTGTTTCTGTGTTATAATAGAAAACCCACGTGTTTCTGTGTTATAATAGAAAATCCACATGTTTCTGTGTTATAATAGAAAACCTGTGTGTTTCTGTGTTATAATAGAAAACCCACGTGTTTCTGTGTTATAATGGAAAACCCGCGTGTTTCTGTGTTATAATAGAAAACCCACGTGTTTCTGTGTTATAATAGAAAACCCACGTGTTTCTGTGTTATAATAGAAAACCCACGTGTTTCTGTGTTATAATAGAAAACCCACATGTTTCTGTGTTATAATAGAAAACCCACATGTTTCTGTGTTATAATAGAAAACCCACATGTTTCTGTGTTATAATAGAAAACCCACATGTTTCTGTGTTATAATAGAAAACCCACATGTTTCTGTGTTATAATAGAAAACCCACGTGTTTCTGTGTTATAATAGAAAACCCACGCGTGTTTCTGTGTTATAATGGAAAACCCGCGTGTTTCTGTGTTATAATAGAAAACCCACGTGTTTCTGTGTTATAATAGAAAACCCACGTGTTTCTGTGTTATAATATGTTTCTGTGTTATAATAGAAAACCCACGTGTTTCTGTGTTATAATAGAAAACCCACGTGTTTCTGTGTTATAATAGAAAACCCACATGTTTCTGTGTTATAATGGAAAACCCATGTGTTTCTGTGTTATAATGGAAAACCCATGTGTTTCTGTGTTATAATGGAAAACCCATGTGTTTCTGTGTTATTCCGCAGCAAACGGATTCCTAGGATTCCTGCTTATGAGTAAACACTTTTACTAACTTTGGAAAATCAAGCCCTGTTTTGAAAGCCGATGGGAAGCTCATGTTCCTCTGATCCGGGCAGGACAGTTTACAGTCTCGGTACAGCAGTAGAAATGTCTCTTACAAAATGAAATGTCCCCTCGCTTTCAGTAGAGAGAAAACTGAAGCTGTTTGTCTAAACCTTTCACTGAACTATTGCTTATGCTCGCTGTAGTTCCCTAAGGAAACTGCATTATAATTGGGCTTCTGTTTTTCGGTTTTTATTAATTTCATATTTCTGTGCTTATTTTTGAGTTTTATGTAGATAATTTTTTTCTGGGCTTTCTTTTTTTATATACTGTATGAAATTAGTGTTTTTGGATACTTTCCAAAATGCCTGGATGTTTTTTTCTGTCAAAATATGTATAGCAGTAACTCTACAGGACTTGCACACTTAGTTGTCCCTTCCTTCCTGTGCTGTCTTCCACAGCGAAATCCCTCTGGTCACGGGCATGTTCTCCTGGGGTTTTTATGTGTAGGCATTTTTTTACATTTCGCAACAATTTGCAATTCTGTTTTAAATCCTCCGTATCTTAACTGTAATACAGCTTTAAATCCTGTGAACAAGCCTCCATTGCTAATTGTTTTAAATCTCGCAAGCGGATTCTCCAATAGAAATGTAGGAATGTGCTCAGTAGTTGGGGTGGGTTTAAAGTAGTAGAGCGAATAGGGACAGATACAGGTAAGAGGGACATTGCCTGTTTTTTTAATGGGAAAAGGGTGCTCAACGTGAATTGAGTAAACATCTCCACAGCTTTTCCGGTGTTTTTCATTTTTATTGTATTGCAAGTGTTTTATCATGTTTTATTGGTTGAAACCGATAATCAGAAGCCCTAATTATAATAAAGTTTTGTTCTCAAAAGTAGTGTTTTTGGACAAGAACTGACACTAAAGTTTAGATGGTATGAGTCATCAGAACTAGAATTAACAGAACTGAAGTTATCTAAAGTTCACCATCTTTAAAATATTATCTTTTGTATACAAAATACCTCTCGAAGACTAGAAGAACTATTTTTGTCCCTTGTTTGTTTGTTTGTTGGTTTGTGATGTGGGTATTTTCACTGCCAGGGGTCTTAAAGGACTTCAGCCTTCTACACTACACAAAGACTGAAGACCATTGAAATATTATTCTGTTCTGTTGTGTGATTACACTGTAGGAGATCACTCACAAAGAGCTGATGTTATTTATATAGCCCCTTTCATACATAAAGTATCTCAAATCATCCTATCATAATTGACAGACAATATAGATAACAGATCATCAAATTTGGTAACAAATAGCGAGTTTGACTTAGGAGGACAATAACTACAATAAGAACCGATAACTGGTTATTTAAAGTTAAAGTTAACAATTCAAAAGCTGAATAACCTTCAGCAAGTTTGATTCTGTGTTCAGTGTGGAAGAGTGCCAAGTCAGCCTCCCCGCCCAGTAGAACGTCCTTTCTGGAAAAAAGAAAACTGGAGGAGAAGCTTCAATCCTTTAAGTCACAAACTTACAAAAAAAAACTGAAAGTGGTAAACCATAGTAAACTATGGTAAATGCATAGTATATCCACAGGAGAAGCATGGGTGGTGTTCTGCAGTAAGCGTTTATGAGGGACCCAGCAGTGCTGCAATTGTATCCTGGTGGCGATGGCTGCTTGCCAGATGATACCGCACCCATCCAATGGTTGAAGAAGCGTGACACAGACTCAGGCATCTTCACTAGTGGAACGAGTAACTCCAGAGACAAGGACAATGGGGCTTGCAAGAATGCTGGTCTGCTAATGAGAGGTTGTAAATGGTGCCTCTGACCCTACACTGACCTCCCCCTCCAGTTATATCTCTGCTCTGCTTGGAGAGAACCACGAGCATTGCAGAGCTCTGACAAGCAACTACTTGCTGCTTTGCTTTTTCTATTGTTAATTTTTTATCAATACACGAAGCTCGTTCTTATTGTTATCAGCACCTCGATCTCTCTCTCTTTTCACACATGAATCTTCTGTTGGCGAGCTGGCTTGCTGATCAGGAGTGCCAGCCCTGAGGAGCTGAAAGCCTGAAGGATGAGTTTGATGAATGAGCCGGTTTCTCTGCTCTCTGCCCCAGCCCCGGGGGATGTGGGAGGTCTGTGGCTATGAACTCTGATCAGGCCTTGTGTACAGTACAGAGAATTAAAAAACTGCAAACAGCTCTGGGCACAGTAACCATTAGGCAAAGTAAGGAGTTGGCTAGGTGCCCACAGCTGTCAGGGGGCCCAATGATGTTTAAGCTGCCCTTGCTTTTTTCTTCATAGGTCGCTTAATACATGGCCTTTGCTTGTGTGGCAAAGATTTCCGTACGAATGATGTTGGTTAATGATGTTGTTTTGGTAAACGTATTTAAAAATTAGAACTGAATTTAAAAAAAAGGTTTATCATTACTACTAGTATTTCATTAGTTCCCCGAGTTCCCATTTTCTTCTGTGCGTTCTTTGTTTCTCCTTTGTATATTAACTGGTTATATTTGATGAAGTACATGGCTAGGAGTAACTTGCATGAAACAGACATCATAAATAACCAAGGATGTAAACAGCAAGACTGTTTGTCAGTGGGCTGCTTGAATCGTATTTACAGTACTGTATGATTAAACCCACATTACCGTGCAATGTATTACAACGTCATTAAAAAATATGATTTACATTTTTTGTGTTTTATATATTGACATGCTGCAGCACACCATAGGTTTTGAAATATGCAAAAAAAAAAAAACAACACAATATTACTTTATATTAAATTTTGTTATAGTAAGTTTTGTGATTTAAACCTATAGGGCAGGTTTCATGCAACGTGATTTGCATTAGTTCTAGCTATCTAAATTAACATGAAGTAGTCCAAGATTACTGCTTATCAGTGTCTCTAAAACCGTCATTATTGTATTGAAGTTATTAAGTGTGTTAGGATCACCACATGTGATCTACCTTTTCATGCAACCTGCTGAATAATAAATACGTTTTTTGTGTGCTTGTCACAAAGACTGCTGTAGTGGATGACATCAGACCAGAACAAGGAACCAACACAGAATAGACAGAGAGACGTGGTTTTGGTGAAGCTGAGCGCTTGCTTGTGCTCAGCATTTAATGATTACACAAACAGAAAATAAAAGGTTGCAAGACAAACAAAACACAGGACACGGCCCTCTTAGCCAAAACAAAGAGACAAACAAAATCGGACTACACAGACAAACACGGTGAGCTGATATTATTATTTACTTTAACTATTATTATTATTGTTATTATCTCCGTCTCCAATCCCGTTCTCCACTCACCAAACACACAACCCCGAGTGAGTGAAAACATGCTGCTTTTATGCAGCTGTACCAAGACTCGATTGCTAATCAATCATTCAATTGGAGTCGCGGTACAACTGCACGGGAATTAATAAAGTGCAATTCCCTGTGCTCACATATTATACATTTTACCTGCACGTGAAGTGCTGTGCAATCCTCGTGCCTAAATACAAATATACATTTTAAACACTTGTGCTCGTAACCCATATTACATCCCGTGTACCAAAGACTAGACATCAACATTAACACACATCACGCAACATACAACACAGAACTACACACAGGGGCGGGTCAACATTGCCACAGTGTTTTATGAATTGTTTGTATTAATCAGGTATGTGTGTCTCTGGGTACTTATATGTGTACAGTATTAGCATGATTTTCAAACGGGGCAAAGAATTAGTTTTTTTTTTAATGAAACCTAATCACTTGATTTCAATATTTTAAAGGTTATAAAAGTGGATACACAATGTGATTTATATAAATGATTTGAAAGCTAATTCTTCAGTGACTGAATCAGGTTTTAAATCACTTTTAGATCTAGGCCTCCCTCTTATTTTGCCCCTTTTTAAAATCAAGCTGTATGTGTGCATCTAATATATCACCACATTGTTAGAAACATCAGCAGGGTTTCCATTTTTGTTAAGTGTTTTACTGATAACAGATATACAGATAAACTACAGCTTACAAAGAAAATGTGATCTAAGTTTTTTTTGTTCACCTATTCTTGTAGTCAGTTATGGAGCATCACAGAAGCTATGCATCAGGTGCTTCAGAAAGAAAGACAAAGCTGAACGAGAAAGAGGAAACCAGGAAACAGCAGAGACAATGGAGGCATCTCTTTTCTCTAAACATTTACAATGTAGTGGAAGACAAAGCGAAGTTGAAGGGAGTGTGTTTGAAGGAGAATGCAGCGGCCAGGCAGAAAGACAGCAAGTTGAAGGGAGTGTGTGTGAAGGAGAAAGCAGCGGCCAGGCAGAAAGACAGCAAGTTGAAGGGAGTGTGTTTGAAGGAGAATGCAGCGGCCAGGCAGAAAGACAGCAAGTTGAAGGGAGTGTGTTTGAAGGAGAATGCAGCGGCCAGGCAGAAAGACAGCAAGTTGAAGGGAGTGTGTGTGAAGGAGAAAGCAGCGGCCAGGCAGAAAGACAGCAAGTTGAAGGGAGTGTGTTTGAAGGAGAAAGCAGCGGCCAGGCAGAAAGACAGCGAGTTGAAGAGAGTGTGTTTGAAGGAGAAAGCAGCGGCCAGGCAGAAAGACAGCGAGTTGAAGAGAGTGTGTTTGAAGGAGAATGCAGCGGCCAGGCAGAAAGACAGCGAGTTGAAGGGAGTGTGTTTGAAGGAGAAAGCAGCGGCCAGGCAGAAAGACAGCAAGTTGAAGGGAGTGTGTTTGAAGGAGAAAGCAGCGGCCAGGCAGAAAGACAGCAAGTTGAAGGGAGTGTGTTTGAAGGAGAAAGCAGCGGCCAGGCAGAAAGACAGCAAGTTGAAGGGAGTGTGTTTGAAGGAGAAAGCAGCGGCCAGGCAGAAAGACAGCAAGTTGAAGGGAGTGTGTTTGAAGGAGAAAGCAGCGGCCAGGCAGAAAGACAGCAAGTTGAAGGGAGTGTGTGTGAAGGAGAAAGCAGCGGCCAGGCAGAAAGACAGCAAGTTGAAGGGAGTGTGTGTGAAGGAGAAAGCAGCGGCCAGGCAGAAAGACAGCAAGTTGAAGGGAGTGTGTGTGAAGGAGAAAGCAGCGGCCAGGCAGAAAGACAGCAAGTTGAAGGGAGTGTGTTTGAAGGAGAATGCAGCGGCCAGGCAGAAAGACAGCAAGTTGAAGGGAGTGTGTTTGAAGGAGAAAGCAGCGGCCAGGCAGAAAGACAGCAAGTTGAAGGGAGTGTGTTTGAAGGAGAAAGCAGCGGCCAGGCAGAAAGACAGCAAGTTGAAGGGAGTGTGTGTGAAGGATAAAGCAGCGGCCAGGCAGAAAGACAGCAAGTTGAAGGGAGTGTGTGTGAAGGAGAAAGCAGCGGCCTGAGGTCCCTTCTACTAAACAAATGCACTTAGTTAGGAGCACTGCAGCTTATTATAGTGAACAGCTTGTCTGAGGTGATCTCAAACACGTGCATTACTTTAAGGGTCTTACTGGCTTTGCCTGTCAGTGTAGCTACAGCTGAGCACAGCTTCTCAAAATTGAAACCAATCAAGACTTTGATGAAACATGAGCCTTGTACGGCTAAATGGCCTTGCAGAAATCTCAATTGAATGGGACATCTGCTAATCCATCAACTATTCAACAATCATTGAGGAATTTGCAGTCCGCAAAGCTAGGAAGGTCCACTTTTAAACAGTGAGTGGTGGTGGTGGTGGTGGGGCGGTCTTTTTTTTTTTTTTTAGGGTGCAGATTGGATTGTAGATTTTCTACATGCATTAGGGTAAATACAATGGATTAATGCATTGAGGGAGACACCATTACAGCAACGTACTACAGAATCTTAATGTGACTGTCCCCGTGCGTAACCCTGAAGAAACCTTGGCAGATTGCTCAACAGACCACAGCATTTCCGACGTGGGCACCTGTGAAAGTGTGGTTTGCAGTGCGCAGGTGAAAGCTCCAGACAACGACAAACACAAAGTTCACGGTCCAAGTTCTTTTTATTTTCTTTTTCCAGTGTCCTTGACCATGTAAATAATAAATGCTGGCTCTACCCATCTATGGGTATTGCCAGCATATAAACCAAGGCACGTCTCCAGACAGCGCGTGCACTAGATGCAGGTGCAGTGCTTGATCCAGGGGTGCTTGCTGGTGTACAGGTGCAGTGAAGTCCGGGCTTATGGCTGGCTTGAAGCAGCAGCACCTGGATACATATAATAGCCGTCTGGCAAAGACAAGCGTACACAATTATTTGCAACAAACAAAAACACTTCACTCACTGTTTCTCTGTCCTTGTTTCTTCCCATTAACCATGACAAAGGAACCGATTACAGCGTCACGTCCCCCTAAAGTACCCTCAGCCCCACCCCCTCCGATAGCTAGTTCAATCACGTCTCCTCCAATTCATGACTGAAACTTCGCTCACCGTACTAGGGCAATGACTCCTGGTACCATGACGACGTCCCTTTCTTGAATGACTGGCTTCCGACTGCCCCTGGAATGAACTGCCCAACCATTCAGTAGGGGGCACACAGTTCCTGTTGTACAGTGCACTCACAGGTTGAGAGGGAGATTGTTGATTTGGATTCATCCGCTCTCTGACACAGCACCCCTTATAGTTTCCCATTGTAAAAGCATAGCAAAGTGCTATTGCATGTAAAAGCATGGTAAAGCACAGAGAGGTATGGTAAAGCACAGAGAGGTATGGTAAAGCACAGAGAGGTATGGTAAAGCATATTTAAAAAAAAAAAAAAAAAAAAAACTACGTGAAAAGCATGGGAAAAGCCAAGGCAAAAGAAAAACGTGAGTTAGTTGGAACCCAAGAGGTTTTATGTAAATCAATTAGTCACCAGCGCACTGGGAACCAAATATTTCACACACTTTGAGTGTTTTCAGTCTTTCACTGGCATGCGTTTGGTTACACTTATCAAATCTTTCAAATCTAATTTCTCAGGAAACGTTTTCAATCCTTCCAGTGTATATGTATGTGTGTGTGTATGCGTATTTGTATGCGTGTGTCACTCCCCACATTTATAACAGCACCCCCCCCCCATGTTTAATTACTCATTTTTCCTCAGTTACAGGTTACGCATAATCCCATGCGCTATTTAACTAATTTCCATAGCGTCCCCACTACAACGTCTTTGTAATTTGACCGACAAAACTGTGTACTACAGTGGCCCTGAAGTGCAAAACACAAACACAAAAAGAAAAGCACAACGACATTAACTTCAAACCGGAATGGGTAGGCACATAGGAAAAGGGGTTCCACATCAATGAGTGTGGGAACAACCTGTCAGTCGCTGTGCTACTCGGGCATGGGTGAAAGCATTTTACCTGCTCCGATCGACTTTAAACAAGCATCAATTGATTCCTCCTTGCCAGCTTAGAAACAAGAACCATCTGCACAGCACTTAGTTATTATTATTATTATTATTATTATTATTATTATTATTATTATTATTATTATTATTATTATTATTATTATTAAAATGCAACCGAACCGCCGGACGTGTCAA
Source organism: Polyodon spathula (assembly GCF_017654505.1). Lineage (NCBI taxonomy): Eukaryota > Metazoa > Chordata > Actinopteri > Acipenseriformes > Polyodontidae > Polyodon > Polyodon spathula. Next base: position 1,591,723 of record NC_054571.1, on the reverse strand, counting down.
AAGGCGATGTGATCTTCTCAAGTCTTACACGAATCGATTCTTCCTTGTCCACAGTACACATATCACTTACATATGTATTTCGGTTTGAAGTTAATGTTGTGTTTTCCTTAATTGTGTTGTGTTTTTCCTAATGTTGTTGTGTTTTCCTTAATGTCGTTGTGTTTTTTGTTTTTGTTTTTGTGTTTCTGCTTTTCTTTTTCTGTTTGTGTTTTCCACTTCAGGGCCACCCTACTGTACTATTCTCAAATAAAAACATATATGAAAAAAAACTTGTACGATTCCGTGATGTCAACGGACTATTCAAACACACAAATACACATTTATACAAATGCATGTTTAAAAAAACAGCAATATGCACCAGCTTCACCAATCTTTAGATATACTTTGATAAGACTTCCAGAGACTCAGATAATCTTGACATATTCACTTCATCTTCCCATATTAGGAAGCGTACTTTTACTTATCAGGAATACACTTATCTTCAAATGCAACTCACACAATTTACAGAGCTGTGGAAATCTGAGTAATCATGAAAGATTAGTGAATGTTGGATAACATGGAAAGAAGTTTGAATGCAATATAAGATACCCGTGTTTGCAGGTTTGTACACTCTGTTCGATAATCTCTGTTTAAAAGGAGATTATCTGAGGAGATATAGCAACTGTTAAATGCAAGATTGCAAGATTGCATTTCATTGCACTGACGGTGACTGCTGGAATAAACACAATCGCACATAGCTGGAGGAGCCGATGCGCTCAAGAGATAGAACAGGTTAAGCACAAAGTTCAAAGAGCCACACCAAGATTAGGCACCATTTTAGGCAGCGTGAGACACAACTAGTATTGGAGACTCGAGAAGTCCCGGAGGATCAAATCTACAGTATTGCATTATATTGTTATGTTTTGTTTTGAGCATACATTTGGTACCATGCAGTTTTCATATGAAAGTGTGATCTGTACTGCTTTGCTTTGAGCATTCTTTTTGTTTGTGGAATTAAACCTGTAAATATTGAATAAACCAAACTAATATCTGAAGAAACAACTACTCACTACTTTTAAAAACTACATCAGAGACTAATTATAACATTAAAGTGCTTCCTTTTAAAAAAAAAAAAAATATTATTTTGTTTTCTAAACAAGGATTTTTAATAATTTATACATCTACAGCTTATGTTGCTTTTTTTAAATAATAGAATAGGACCAACAAAAAACATCCTTTCAGAAATTCTACTTTTGTTCTGTTTTCACTATAAAGCAGAAGTTTGACTGTGTTGCCTCTCTTATATGTTAGCACACAGATTGAAATATGCATTACTTTTTGATAACGGTGACCAGTTTGCAGTTGTTTGTGATGCATTTTAAAACAAATGTTAATATGAAATAATGCTAATTATAAAATGGCTTAGATAAATTAAGTGCTGTGATTGGCTGAACAAGATCACATGACCGTGCGGTAATAACCGCCTCACCGCACGGCTATGACATCATAGACCAACTTACTTACCTGATCTATTAATATTACAACGCCTTAATAGTAGCGATGATCTAACCCGCGTTTCTGTCGGTAAAAATGTCAACGTACAACTGAAACAGCATTTAAATCACCCAGCAATCAGTTTATTTCATCTCTGTTACTAAGAATTACAGAAAAATTGGCAAGTGTACTGTGGTGTTTATTTTATCAGAGAACAGAACAAAGAAAACTCAGAGGCAAGCAGCCGCAGTAACACCATTCAAAAGCCACCTGAGAAATCAGCACGCAAGCCTCACTCAGCATGTAATATAGTGGATATGCAGCAGCAGCATCTACTTATTAAACTAGAATAGAGCCTTATAAAACCTGACACAACAGATACACCTCTCCACTACCATCCGATTTCAGAAACATTTCAAACAACATTAAAATCTCTCCTGCTCTCTGCTGACACAAGCGCTGGGCTTTGAAACAAGGTCGGGTTCGGTATAGAATTCTATTGGGCTGGCCGCGGACGGGAAGGACTGCAGCACTGTGCAAACTGACACGGGAGTCATTTAGTCCACATATCATCTAATGTAGGGAAACCTTGCCAGTTACCAGCACCGGTGTGAAGACAGCCTCAGAAATTATTCGTCAGCTTCTCTTGAAGACTGCAAAGCCTGAATAGGAGAATTTCTTACAAAACAATAAAAACACTCGGAAGCCCCTCCCTCGAGTGCCAGTGCAGTGCAGTGTTTGGCTGTTCCATGAATCCTCCCTCGAGTGCCAGTGCAGTGCAGTGTTTGGCTGTTCCATGAATCCTCCCTCGAGTGCCAGTGCAGTGCAGTGTTTGGCTGTTCCATGAATCCTCCCTCGAGTGCCAGTGCAGTGCAGTGTTTGGCTGTTCCATGAATCCTCCCTCGAGTGCCAGTGCAGTGCAGTGTTTGGCTGTTCCTTGAATCCTCCCTCGAGTGCCAGTGCAGTGCAGTGTTTGGCTGTTCCTTGAATCCTCCCTCGAGTGCCAGTGCAGTGCAGTGTTTGGCTGTTCCATGAATCCTCCCTCGAGTGCCAGTGCAGTGCAGTGTTTGGCTGTTCCTCGAATCCTCCCTCGAGTGCCAGTGCAGTGCAGTGTTTGGCTGTTCCATGAATCCTCCCTCGAGTGTCAGTGCAGTGCAGTGTTTGGCTGTTCCATGAATCCTCCCTCGAGTGCCAGTGCAGTGCAGTGTTTGGCTGTTCCTTGTATCCTCCCTCAGATGTAGGAAATCAGTCTGCTTTCAATTCACATCTCGAAGAAATGTTACTATAAATGGCAATGTTCACTGTAATGTTTATGGCAAATAAAAAACTGCAAAATATGTCTTACAATCAGTCTTCAGGGACTATTTTTCTCAGTGGAAGGATACATACTATATTGTTATTTTTTTCCTTAAAAAAGCCAGTTTGTGTAATTATTTTCAATTTTTATTTATTTTGCCATTTTGCCATTTTATTAACGAAATAACCCACTCCTGGGTGGTTGAAGGCACTCGGCCTGACAATTGTCTTACCACACATCCTGTCGTGGGTTATTTCTTACATACCACTGCAAGTATACTGTGTACTCATTTAAAAGCCATTTTCCTTTGTTCATTGTGTTTTTTTGCTCATGTGCTATTTGAAGTTCCATGTTATTCATTCCTATCCTATCATGGCTCTGATAACTGTTTGTACTCTTGGTATACAAGCCCTTATTGGATCCAGAGAACTAGTATGTATATATGACAGCCATGCATACTGCATACCATGTCCAGGTAAGGCACTAACATTAAGCAGTCATATATGAGCCAACATACAAAATCCAACATGTCTGCCTTATAGGTTGAATTCTTCCTTGTATGTGACAATGTTCATACTTGTATGTTAAATTCACAACATATATGTTAAGTATATTATACATACATAACATTGAAGAAGATTGTATGATTTGTATATATTTTTTCCATATGGGATACAGTCACTTATTGAATTTTTTTGTTTAAACCTTTTATTTTGGCCCTTGTGCCTGTTTATTTGTTCCTGATTGTGTCTATTAAAAGTGCACAACTTCACTTAAACTGCAGCTTCTCTTTTCTCTGAGTCTCATTCCGGATGTGTGTGTGTGTGTGTGTGTGTGTGTGTGCGTGTGTGTGTGTGTGCGTGCGTGAGTGCGTGCATGTTTGTGTGTCCCGCACCGACAAACACTTTGTATAATGTGTTTACAAAGATGAGAGCAGGAACACCTGTCTTCTTATAGCCTTAAATCTTCCCCTGGTAAATCTGCAGAGTAATCTTGCAGTTGGAATTGAAATAAAAGAGAAGCTTGCCCCAAAGCTGTGTCTTTCTCAATTGACAGGACAGGGTGTGCCTTTTGGCTACAAAACAACCTTTTTTTATTTGACTATTTGTCTCATATAATTGTGTAAACTGTCTCGCATATTGGCAAGATCTGGACTGAGCTAGTGTTAATTATTACATGGTTTAATTAAATCCTGCCTGAAGGAATTCTTATATTCTGTATGCGTGCGATGCAATAAAAAAAGTCTTGTCAAAAACAGAAATTTAAAGACATTTTTAAAAAGCAAGACAAGACATTCTTGAAATGATTGGTTAGATCAGATTAATTAGGGGTGTACAGAAACTGGCAGACTTTTTTCTCATTGTTATAATATGCATTTACTATACTATGATTTGGCTTGTTTCTTTTTTTTACTGAAAGGTCCTGAGGTAAAACTATCAGACACATACTGAGGTTGTAGATACCAAACTTGAGAAGAAAGCAATCTTCCAGTCGGCTTGAATAGTTATTGAATACCTGCCAACTTTAAACATTTCTTAAAGGCAATGATGAGTTTCTGTACACCCTGTATTTAAGTACCTATAGCTAACAGAATAATTCCAGTAAATCTTATCAATATGTATTAGCATCACTCTGTAGAACTCTCATTTCCCTATATGAAAGATAAATGTGTATTTTATTTTTATAGCTTCTGTCGCTTGTACTCTTTTCCAAGATGCACTTCCCGTTGAAGGAACACATCCAACACACGTGAGCTGCTTCAGGGATTATAAATCCTTGTAGAGTTGGGATTGGGATTGGTAATTTGGGATTGCTTTAAGGATCACAGTGCCCTGATTCCAGTTCAATCTCAAAGATGGGTGTCCCATAACTTTTTGGAGGGGAGATCTTCTTCAGTTGACAGAGGGGAGTGTGCCTCAATTACAGAACAACCTCAATACATTTATTGAATAAATTATTTAAGCAAAATGAAGCATTAAATACTCAGAGGTACAAAAATAAACTGAACACAACGCATTCTTTAAAAATGTCCACTTGCTTTCACACACATGTTTTTTTTTAATATACTTATTTCATATTTTGAAATATTAAAAAATAAACTTCCTAACAGTGATTGAAGACATTGAGAAAGCCTTTGAGCCAACACTCTAAGCCACTTACCACTACCAGCAGTTTTATAGTCACGGATGAAATATACCCCACAGCACAGATCAGTGCTCAAGTGACTGAGCCGGTAAGGGCAGTGTGCTTTCTGTTGTTTTTGCTATTCTACCAGGCAGTGGAGTCTTTCAAAATGCAAACACTAGCTTTTTTTCTCCTCCATGCTTGTGCAAGCTTATGCGGCTTCTATATGGAATAATAGCTGCCTTGTCTTCAAATGCACTTACAGTATGCAAATAATAACTATCGCATTTGTTGTGCACTTCTATTTGTAGCTCTCATGAGGTTATAAAACATGTTGCAAAACCAGCATTCATTTTCTCTTTTTTTTTTTATTAAATGAAGGTATCACACTAGGTTAAATAAATCCCTCAGTTTGCATGCCTTATTGTGAGGTTCTAAGTTACTCGCAAAGCGCTCCAGTCATTAGGGAAGCAGCGTTGGTTTGGTGGAAGACGATTTGCATAAGGGTCAAATTTAAATTGTATTAATGCCTGGTTTACTGAGGGTCCAGAGGAAAAACTATCAGGAACTTACTGTGGTTGTAGATACCAAAATAATTCCACGGGGATCACGTGACCCAGTGACAGTGGACGCTTCATTTCCAGGCTCTGTTGCTCGTACATTTCAACGATGCACTAACAAGATGAATGCCAAACCTTTGTTAAAAACAATACACAAAAGAAAGCGATTGGAGTTTTCTATTGAATACTTGAAGAAGCCTGATGATTTCTTCAGCCAAATTTTATGGTCAGACAAACCCAAAATAAACTTTTTTCACCAAGAAGGCAACAATATGTTCTGAGGAAGAGAGGAGAAGAATTTAAAGAAAAGTTCATCATGCCCAGTGTTGGACATGGTGGAGGCTGCTGTTGCAAAAATGAAAGTCGATTGCAGAACTCAAAGCTGTCTGTGTTGAAGAATGGGCAAAAACATCTCAGGAAAGATGCCGGGAACTGGTATCAAAATACAGAAAAAGACTGCAGGCTGTAAAGGATGGGCACACAAAATACTAATGTAAGGGTGCCCAAAATACTTTTGTCAAAGTATAAAATTAGTTTTTGCATGTTATTTTTCATTTAATGCATGTTATGTAATAATTTGTTGTTTTATGATAAAGGTAAATCTTTACTTTAATTTATATCATTCAACAAACCTAGTTAACAAAAAGAACAAGCACAACGCCGTATGAAATCAATCAGGACACCAGGTAACCCTATTGCATACAACCTGACTTTAATCTATAAAGACCTCTACCGGTCTCAATGTAGCTATTTAGTGAAAGATTTGCAAGTGTATTTAGATAGTATCTTCCTTCCAAAACGTTCACATTTAGACAGTGATTATCATAATGCCCCCCTTTCCCCTGAAGAAGTCTTGGCAGCCATTAAAACATTCCTGCTAAAAAATCCCCTGGACTAGATGGGTACCCAATTGAATTTTACTAATGCTTTTGGCCAGAATTGATGCCATCTTTTATGCCCGTGCTCAGTGATTTTGTGGAGAAGGGATCCCTGCCTGAAAAAAGAAGGACAAAGATCTGCTGGAGTCCTTTTTTTCAGACCGACATACATAATACAACTGACATGTCGTGGAGCATTTGTGATGTTTTAGTGATTGAGAAGGAAGAATCAGAATATGCCATGGGTTAATGTTACTCATCTCTGATTTCATGGGTTAATGTGGTTACTCATCTCTGATGTCATGTGTTAATGTTACTCGTCTCTGATTTCATGTGTTAATGTTTCTCATCTCTGATTTCTTGGTTTAATGTTACTCATCTCTGATTTCATGTGTTAATGTTACTCATCTCTGATTTCATGGGTTAATGTTTCTCGTCTCTGATTTCATGGGTTAATGTTACTCATCTCTGATTTCATGTGTTAATGTTATTCATCTCTGATCTAGAGAGAAATAGAAATGAACATTGCTAAGGGAGCTAAAACCAATTCCAAAATGTTTTTCCAATATTACAACAGCAAGCGAACATTCAAAGAGGAGATTAAATGTTTAAGAGGTACAAATGGCAAAATCGTAGATGAAGAAAAAAAAAAAAGCAAATATATTAAATGATTACTTTTCACAAGTTTTTACAAAGGAAGATACTGACAACATGCCCCACATGTCATCCTGTTCCTATCCAGTTTTAAATAACTTTAGCATAACTGAGGCAGAAGTGTTAAAGGGACTAGGAGCTCTTAAAATAAACATATCCCCTGGGCCGGATGAGATCCTCCCAGTAGTACTCAAAGAAATGAAAGAAGTAATTTACAAACCGCTAACCAAGATCATGCAGCAGTCTCTTGACACAGGGGTGGTACCGACAGACTGGAAAATTGCAAACGTAATACCGATCCACAAAAAGGGAAACAAAACTGAACCAGGTAACTACAGACCAGTAAGCCTGACTTCAATTATATGCAAACTTATGGAAACTATAATAAGATCCAAAATGGAAAATTACCTATATGGTAACAAGGTTCTGGGAGACAGTCAACATGGTTTATGTCTAACTAACTTGCTTGATTTTTTTGAGGATGCAACATCGATAATGGATAATTGCAAAGCATATGACATGGTTTATTTAGATTTCCAGAAAGCTTTTGACAAAATCCCGCACAAAAGATTAATTCTCAAACTGAACGCAGTTGGGATTCAAGGAAACGCATGTACATGGATTAGGGAGTGGTTAACATGTAGAAAACAGAAAGTACTGATTAGAGGAAAAACCTCAGAATGGAGTGTGGTAACCAGCGGTGTACCACAGGGATCAGTATTAGGTCCTCTGCTATTCCTAATCTACATTAATGATTTAGATTCTGGTATAGTAAGCAAACTTGTTAAATTTGCAGACGACACAAAAGTAGGAGGAGTGGCAAACACTGTTGCAGCAGCAAAGGTCATTCAAAATGATCTAGACAAGATTCAGAACTGGGCAGACACATGGCAAATGACATTTAATAGAAAAAAGTGTAAGGTACTGCACGCAGGAAATAAAAATGTACATTATAAATATCATATGGGAGATACTGAAATTGGAGAAGGAATCTATGAAAAAGACCTAGGAGTTTTTGTTGACTCAGAAATGTCTTCATCTAGACAATGTGGGGAAGCTATAAAAAAGGCTAACAAGATGCTCAGATACATTGTGAAAAGTGATGAATTTAAATCAAGGGAAGTAATGTTAAAACTGTACAATGCACTAGTAAGACCACATCTTGAATATTGTGTGCAGTTCTGGTCACCTCGCTATAAAAAAGATAATGTTGCTCTAGAAAGAGTGCAAAGAAGAGCGACCAGAATTATTCCGGGCTTAAAAGGCATGTCATATGCAGACAGGTTAAAAGAATTGAATCTGTTCAGTCTTGAACAAAGAAGACTACATGGCGACCTAATTCAAGCATTCAACATTCTAAAAGGTATTGACAGTGTCGACCCAAGGGACTTTTTCAGCCTGAAAAAAGAAACAAGGACCAGGGGTCACAAATGGAGTTTAGACAAAGGGGCATTCAGAACAGAAAATAGGAGGCACTTTTTTACACAGAGAATTGTGAGGGTCTGGAATCAACTCCCCAGTAATGTTGTTGAAGCTGACACCCTGGGATCCTTCAAGAAGCTGCTTGATGAGATTTTGGGATCAATAAGCTACTAACAACCAAACAAGCAAGATGGGCCAAATGGCCTCCTCTCGTTTGTAAACTTTCTTATGTTCTTATGTTCTTAATGTGTTAATGTTACTCATCTCTGATTTAATGTTACTCATCTCTGATTTCATGTGTTAATGTTACTCGTCTCTGATTTCATGTGTTAATGTTACTCATCTCTGATTTCATGGGTTAATGTTACTCATCTCTGATTTCATGTGTTAATGTTACTTGTCTCTGATTTCATGGGTTAATGTTACTCATCTCTGATTTCATGGGTTAATGTTACTCATCTCTGATTGCATGTGTTAATGTTACTCGTCTCTGATTTCATGGGTTAATGTTACTCGTCTCTGATTTCATGGGTTAATGTTTCTTGTCTCTGATTTCATGGGTTAATGTTTCTTGTCTCTGATTTCATGGGTTAATGTTACTTGTCTCTGATTTCATATGTTAATGTTACTCATCTCTGATTGCATGTGTTAATGTTACTCATCTCTGATTTCATGGGTTAATGTTACTCGTCTCTGATTTCATGTATTAATGTTACTGGTCTCTAATTTCATGGGTTAATGTTTCTTGTCTCTGATTTCATGTGTTAATGTTACTCATCTCTGATTTCATTGGTTAACGTTACTCATCTCTGATTTCATGTGTTAATGTGGTTACTTGTCTGATTTCATGGGTAAACACTAGAACAGCTGGATTTTCAAACTTCCTAGAACCGCCAGGTTGGTCACTTTGACCCATACATTTTTAAATTCCTTCCTTATGAAAATGAAAGACATACTATCTGATACGGCTCAAAAGTTTTATTTTAACATTATATCTAACATTTGCATTACAGAAACACCGTATTTAAATGGCAAATAAAACATAAAAGGCTTTGGTTTCAAAATGAGCGCACATACAGCACGACTAAGTGAAAAAATATAATAAAATATACATTTCAAAAGAAACGGGTATGTACATATACCTGTGTACAGGTGTAAAGGTCTATATGTACATACAGAACTGTAAAACTGAAATTATTGTTTCTAATAATATATATTCTAATTGCTATTTGCTGTGTGGGTCTTAAATGCAGGTTTATTATTATTATTATTATTATTATTATTATTATTATTATTATTACTGTATATAGTGGATATACATCACATCCCCATTATTATCAGCAACTACACATATAATTTCACTGGGAGTGTAGAGCATTTGAAACACAACAGGTTCTAAAAAGATTAGGTATATTAATATCAGCTTTTTGTTTCTAAGTGTTTAATGGCTACCTCTAATCAAGTTGATCTCTCTTGCACTCTTTGTAGAAGACCTGACACAGCAGAGAATGCATGAGAAATACACTCTCAACTTGACTCGAGGTAAACACCGAACACTCAAGCTGATGGGACATCAAAGGACTTTATTAGGAACACCGGCTTGAAACCTGGTTCCAAGAGACCGGGAGACCTAGTCTGAGGCAACTTTGCTGTATCAGACCCCAAGTCTCCCCTGGTGTGCCGTGCAGTGACCTGAGACCTGGTCTCCTGAAACCAAGTTCCAAGCCATAGAGTGGCTTCATGTTCCCTCAGCTCTAGAAACACACATGGAAGTGCATGACAGAATATTATTTTGTAACTGCTAGTGACGTTTTTCTAGCACACCTCAGTTGCCCTTGACGTCGTATTTGAACTTTGTGCTCTGTGTAAACACTGCTGGAGTTCATATGTCACAACCTCAGCCCTCATTGTATCCCATGTGTGTGCCTTTCCTTCACAGCAAAGTTAAACAAACACTACCTGAAAAACATCCTCATTAAATCTGAAAACCGGTTGTTAAAGGGTCTACCCTAATGACCCCCTTTCACATATTGTCATCTCAAGTCGTTGATAAAAGGCTCTGTTGCTCACAGCAGAAGTATGCACTTCACTATAAAAACAAAACCCACCTTGTGTTTGTTTAACTTCTCAGGTGGAGCATAGAAAAAGTAAAAGCATAGAACACTGTAGTAACTGCTGTGAAAGCGTGGTCCAGTCAACTTTTAAAACACTCAGTGCAGATGTTAATTGCCATTGACGAGTACTCAGTTGTAAAGGAGAGGGGAGGACAGCTTTGCTTGTTTTGAAATCAACTCTCTAATGAATGGATTTATTGCATATCTGCACACCCCTACATTAAAGCATATTAAAAAACATGGCAAATCAGGGTAAACTATGGCAAATGCATATTATAACCATGGGAAAGCCGGGCAAAAAAGTGCAAAATTAATGTACAGATGTACCCTGGAAAACTTTTGCAAGGGGCCGTTACAGCATCAGAATGTTATACAAAGTGGCATGACCATCTATTACAATACCCCTGTCCTTCCCTTCTGCGGTGCTTTTACCATGGAGTTCTGTACATGATCAGGGATCGCGTTGGCGTCACGGTGGGAATATTCATTTCGCTGGCCTTGTAATGTGCATTTTCTTTTTATTAATCTTCAGGATTAACCCTGATAGATGTCTATGACACATTTCAATTTGTATTTATTTATTTTTTTTGCTGCAATGATGTCCAGGTTTACAGTGATTCCTGTCGGCTCTTGTCTGCCACGCCTCGTGCTGCCGTGTGCGGTGAGCTGATCCAGCTGTTAGTAAGGTTCTAAGTGTTCCAATCAGATAGAATGTATTTCTCCCACACTTTCTGCTGTGTCTGTTATAAAAAGAGTGCAAGAGGACTTGGTTTGGATCAGTGAAAGCTAATTCTTTTAAGGTTACCTCATACCTGCTAATAACTGGCCTCAACTTTCAGGGAATCAGCTCTTACTGAGAATTCTTTGCTTGTGTGCTTCAGGAGTCAGTTAGCAGGTTTTACACTAAAGTTACAATGCCTTGGTGTCCGTTTACACTTCAGCTTGTTCATTCCCTGCTGTTACCTACTATTAACATGTGGACACAGTCATAACTACTAAACACTCAATAGAGCTACATTGAGAAATACTAGAAGAAACATAATAAGGCCAATGACAGCAATTGAATATGTTGAGAAAGACTTCTAGTCACGAACCTATTATGTTTCTTTAGTATTTCTTAACATTTTTACACACTTGAGAGTACAAAATCGCTAACTGGACCCAGTTTCATTGCAGTGTAATATACAGTGGATCTCAAAAGTATTCACCCCCCCCTTGGACTTTCCATATTTTATTGTGTTACAACATGGGATCAAAATGGATTTAATGAGGAGTTTTTACCACTGATTAACACAAGAAAGTCCATAATGTCAAAGTGAAAAATAAAATCTACAAATTGTTCTAAATTAATTACAAATATAAAACAGAAAATAGTTGATTGCATAAGTATTCACCCTCTTTGCTATGACACACCTAAATAAGCTCTGGTGTAACTAATTGTCTTTAGAAATCACATAATTAGTTGAATGGAGTCCACCTGTGTGCAATTAAGGTGTTTCACATGATTTCAGGTTAAATACACCTGTCTCTGGGGGGTCCCACAGTTGGTTAGTACATTTCCTAACAAAAACTACATCATGAAGACAAAAAAACATTCAAAGCAAATCCAGAATAAGGTTCTTCAAAAGCACCAATCAGGGGTAGGATATAAGAACATTTCCAAGGCATTGAATATCCCCTGCAGCACAATAAAGTCCATTATTAAGAAAAGGAGAGAATATGGCACAATTGTGAATGTGTCTAGAACAGGCTGAGTATCTGGGCGAGAAGGGCACTAGTCAGGGAGGCCACCAAGAGGCCTATGGCAACTCTAAAGGAGTTACAGTCTTCCACGGCTGAGCTGGGAGACACTGTGCATACGGCAACAATAGCCTGGGTGCTTCACAAAACTGGCCTTTATGGGAGAGTGGCAAAAAGAAAACTAGAAAGCTAGTTTGCCAGAAGGCAAGTGGGAGACTCTGAGACCAAGTGGAAGAAGATTCTATGGTCTGATGAGACCAAAATAGAGCTTTTTGGCCTCAACGCTCAGCGCTATGTTTGCTGCAAGCCTAACACCACACATCACCCTGAGAACACCATCCCCACAGTGAAGCATGGTGGTGGCAGCATCATGCTATGGGGATGCTTCTCTGCGTCAGAAGATAGAGGGCAAAATGGATACAGCAAACTCCAGAGAAATCCTGAAGGAAAACCTGCTGAAGTCTACAAGAGACCTGGGACTTGGGAGAAGATTCATCTTCCAGCAGGACAATGACCCCAAACGTACAGCCAAAGCCACACTTGAGTGGCTTAAAAACAAAAAGGTCAATGTTCTGGAGTGGCCCAGTCAAAGCCCGGACCTCAATTGCTGTTCACCAAAGGTTTCCATCCAACTTGACGGACAATTTGCAGTGTCCAGATGTGCAAAGCTGGTAGAGACCAAATATACTCATGGCTGCAATTTCACCATGGTTATACTATGCATTTATCACAGATTAGCCTAGTTTATTTGCCATGTTTTGTTTTTTTATAAGCTACCTCTGTGCTGTACAATGCATCCCTATGCTTTACCATATTTTCCCTGTTCATTATTACACTTTGCCAATGGGAAACTTTTACAACGTTTGCAGATGATGCTTTGCTGTAAATTGTTTTCAGAATCTGTCCCATTTACCGTGCTGGCGAGGAGATGCATTTACTAAAGTCCTTTTCCCATTTCAGTGATGGAAATAGACTCCCATTGCACAGCAATCCTGGTTTCACTATGAGTTCAATAAGACACACCTGAACTTGTTACCTGTGCTCTGTGGCTAATCAAGGTCGTATTAACACCTGAAATGGGTGAAACTGCCATGGAATAGGGGTTTTATTGCCATCCCTGCAGCATTTTGTTATATACTAAGTGCATGTAATTAACAGTGTAGTTAGTGTAGTAGTGTACCTGTAGGAAGAATTCAATGTAAATGTACACTACTCAATCAAGAATAACTAGCTCATATGTATTAATTAGAATCCATGGCACCTAAATTTAACACCAATTATATTTGCTCTTATTCATTCTATATGTGTTCTAGGACCCATTACTCAATGAAGTAGAACGCTTCAATTATTTCCAGTGCTTTCCATCAGCTATTACACTGGCCCCTGGTTTATTCAGTACAGCGCCATGGCCACACCCTGCTATACTTTATAACTCTCTCTTTCTGCTTATAGATGTATCACATTCCCACATATAGATTGTGCCAAATCTCTTTTAGTTGAAGTGGGAGTACCCCATTGTTGTCTTGCAGGGTATGATTAAGTTGTTGTCTGTGGTCCCAGTTGTGTCAGAGGCCAACTTGCTGTAAGACTTGCTATGTGCTCCTGGTTAGGCAACCCAGACTCGCTCAGTATATTGGAGATCTTGCTGTAAATTTGACCAGTGCCAGCAGACCAAATCAGTTCATCAATTTCCTGGTTGAACGTTCATTGACCTTTCCTCTTTCTTCGATGGTGGTCGAGTTGGTCGAGTTCTCTTTACGTGGGGGTGTTCCTTTTGAATATTGCAAAGAGCTATAAGCTAGCCTGTTGTCCATAGCGATCTTCTCTCTTGACTTTGCTTGCTAGATGTTGAGAGCATGCTCCCTTTTTTCTCTGACTGACAACAACTCACTGGAACAAAGAACAGCTTCTCCTTTAATTCCAGTTATTCTTTCTGCAACAGTCGATCTTTAAAATCGGGTGCAACCAGGCTCGGCTGTATTGTATTTATTCAGGGGCTTTCATTGATCTGCAATGGCAATGCATACAGACAGACAGAGGGTCTGCAATGGCAATACAATGTTTCTGTACTGGGAGGCAATGGTAGCACAAGCTGCACTGGGAATAGCCTGCCATTGGCAGAATGGTACCACTGCATTGCCACTAATGCTGCAGTAGGGAGGCGCCAGCTCCAGGGATTATAATAAGCGTGTCCTCACACCCACTTCACCACAGCTTGGTTTTATGCGTTAAAGGTGATTCATGATTAAAGGTGATTAATGATCTGTCATGTGAAAAGCGTTGCCCTGAAATCAGGCTTTTAAAAATGGCAAAAATGAAAAGGTCTAGTGCAAATCAATTTCTAAGTCATCGCATCTACGAAGAGTGAAGGAAATTAATACTTGCGGAACTAGCTCCAGTCATCAATGGGACAGATGAGGCTGAATCATGCTACTGTCTTTAATGTTCATCAAGACCTTACCAGAGATCTAGATGTGAATACGACTGCTGACAATTTCATCCAGAGGGCTTCAGTGAGACTTTAAACTGGGACATCAGTGAAGACTGTGTGTACATGAATACATTCCTTATTGTAGTAATTCATAGTTATTTAATCAGGCTCCCTCCCCCTGGCACATTTCAAAGCACCCACTGGCAGAAACCAAAGCCAGCTCCTGTGCAGGGTCTGCTAGGGTAGTGAAATGTTAAAAGCACAGCACAGGACTTGGTAATGGGGGTAAGGAACTGAATTCCCAGGGAGTACATGCTTGACTCTGACCGTGTTGATACAGTACAGGGGATAGCCTGGCTCTCTCTCACCCCTGCAGAACCGTTGAGAAGGGTTAATAATGACTACCAGGGCGTGTCTTCATGTGTGTTTGATGTTTGCTGTTTTTCTGGAGCAAATGGTTGCCATAGAAAGCAGTTGAGCAGGACAACATTTCAAAATCTTTTCACTTAAACCTGTCATACAAAAGCCTCTGGCAGTAGTGTTTCAGTACTCAATAGGTGTCTTTAATAAACTAAACAAACAATCGCTCAGTATGGCTGAGGGGTGGGGTGACAGGGAGAGGGTTTAGCCCTTATAAATAATCCTACTGATTCTTCTGAAAGTCTGATTCTTCTTGTAGCTGCACTGGCTTTTTAAACTTTAACCATAAAATAGTGGCCATTGGAAACCAAATCACACTGATGCCTTCTACTCAGGAGGTCCCAGTACAGTGCACTGAACTACCACAGATACCTTGCAGGATTTCTTTCCAGTTACCTTAGATGAATTAGAAACAACAGTTAAGCAGATGAAAACCACTGCCTGTCCCCTTGACCCAATTCACAACCACATTTTAAACATTGTGAATGGCTCCCTTTTATCGGGCACAGTTCCACTGGCACTCAAGGTAGCTGTGGTAAAACCAGTGCTTAAAAAACATAACCTGGATCCTCAAGTTAACCAATCTACCTTTTTTAGACAACATTTTAGAAAGAGTGGTTGCAACCCAACTAGAAAATGATAACGTTCTAAGAGTCAAGGAGAAATTCCAGTCTGGATTCCGTAGGGCTCACAGCACTGAAACAGCCCTTGTGAGAGATGTTAACGACCTGCTCTTGAGGCCTGACTTGGGCTCTCCTTCAGTATTAGTTTTCTTAGCTATAAGTGCTGCATTCGGCTCTATAGACCAGTCCATTCTACTTTACATTCAGAAGAGGAAATAGGAGGCACTTTTTTACACAGAGAATCGTGGGAGTCTGGAACCCCCAGTAATGTTGTTGAAGCCGACACCCTGGGATCCTTCAAGAAGCTGCTTGATGAGATTCTGGGATCAATACGCTACTAACAACCAAACGAGCAAGATGGGCCGAATGGCCTCCTCTCGTTTGTAAACTTTCTTAAGTTCTTATGTTCTTATGACTGCACTTCCCATGACCTGTGAGGTAGGCAGTTAGCACTGAGCGCATCAAGAAGCATGTAAAAGGGAAGAGCTTTCTTTGTGCAGGTGTGTGTGGCAGCACGATTACTGCATGTGTTGATGGAGAAAACAATCTTTGGAAACTGCGTGTTACAGCGTCCACTTCAGCTGTGTGAGAATCCCAAACTTGAGCAAAGTAACAAAACCGTCTGGACAAAGGAATCGCTAAAACTGCAAGTAGCTCTACTAGTTAATAGTATCTGTTTTAAAGTAGTGCAATCGTTCCTGAACTAGTCTACAGTGTGTTACAGACCTGGGATATTCTACTGCAGTTACTGTACCCTGTGGGTGTGTGTGTGTGTGTCTGTGTGTGTGTAATCCAGTGTGCTGGAAGAAAATTACAGTATGTTTAAGAAGGACGGTGGGACCAGACTGCAATGTGTTGTGTGTTGCAAGGGAGCATCCACAAAGTACTTACTGTTAAAGAAATGAAGAAAAATGGGCCGTTAATTACACCGGTGTGTCTTAGTGCAAATACAAAACCCAAGAGAATGTTCAGCTTCAACCAAAGCTTTAGTTTTCAATTAACTTTATTGCAGCGTGGATATTGCTGAAGGGAGTACAACCAGGACACCAGGAGGTTTCGCAAACACTGGCTCAGCCACAATACTCACCTGGAGTGGAGGCTGAAGAATTAACCTGGTTACCTGTGGAAACAATTACAACGATATCATTAACAAAAACATTGAAAATACCATGGATATAGTTCTTGTAAACATTTCACTTACCTGGCTGGTTGTGTGAAGACTGTGGAAAGCTTTTAAAGAAATAGGCCCAGCACAGCTGGATAATTCTTTAGGTAGAAAAAACTATATATATCAAAAAAGTTTATTAAAAAAGTACTTTGTTTAATTTGTCTGTAAATAAAACTTACCATTGGTTCGCCACTTCTGTTTCCCGTAGTTTTTAAAAGCACCTTCAGCCAGCTTTCCCCAAATAAAGCCACCTCGCTCACAAAATTATATATATGTGCAAATGTATTGGAACACCTTTATATACACTCATGTGTGAAAATGAAATGGCTATGTGTTCCTTTTCTCTTATTATTTAAAATATACTGCATGTGTGGTCTTATAAAATAATCAATTAAAATTTGACAGTTATTAATTTGCCTATTTTGACAGTTTTCCAAGATGATCCAAGTTTTCCAAGTTGTAGTGTTTTGATTTCATTGTAACCACTGAGTGTGGTTCGGAGGGCAGGAGTAGGGGCTCCTCCCTAGCTCGTCCATCCAGACAATTATCTCCCTGTTTAAGCCCTGGGTCGAACACTCAATCTCTGTCTTGCTTTTTGTGTTTTCTACCTTCCTCGCCTCCTCCTCCTCCAAAACGCAGCTCCAGTCTCCCTCTGCTCCTCATCCTTGCAGGCCGATCGGTTCAGTCTCCCCTCAGAGAGGATGGATCTCCCCGAGCCAGGGGACAGCCCTGTATTCTTTACTAACAGCTTGCTTTCATCTGTGCCAGTGTTCCACTCTGGCCTCTTTGTACGTTCATTTCCTTCTCTCTTTCAGAATCCCTGTCTCCCCGTAGGGCTCTGTCTCGGAGGTCTGGCTGTGCTGATCTCCTGAAGCGTACGCGATCCTTGTTAGTCGGGGCGACTTCTTGTCCTCTTCAGTGTAAGGCTCAGGGGTGGGGAGCGTCCCCTCTTTTTGGGATGGATGCCGTCCCCCCAATATTTTTGGTGAAACGCCATTTTTCGCACTCCAGTTTCATTGTACTTGAATAGTATTTTATTTCTCCCCAATACTTCATCATTTAATCTCCCCAACTTTTCCTTTTAGTGTGTCTGCGCGAGCTCTCTGGCTGAACAGTAGGCCTACTGGAAGTAGTGGCACCAGGAACTAAAATTGACAACTGGTTTTCAGAGGGAGGTTGCATTTTAGTTTTTTAAAAGAATGTTATGACATAACACATGTTGATTCAGTTAAGGCATTTCAAAAATAAATTATGTGAAAATTAGTATAATAGCTGAACTTGTTTTTTTTCTCCTTCAACAACTGACAAACTAAACACTACCTGACAACTCAATGAGGAACAGCACACAGCAGGCACTGCCTTCCTCACCGACCCTGCGTTCCTAGCAAGATCTCTCGATTTGCTGAAAATTATTGTGAAAGCTTATAATGCAAAGCGAGACGTGTTTAATATCATATCAGTGTTTACAAAGACAGCGCACACCTGTTTTACTAGGCTATAATATAAACCCTTCCGGTCTTTATTTTTTTATTGCACACATTTTGTGGTGTTTATTGTTTCGCTGTTTTGTCGGATTTTGTAATGTCTTTTTTTCTTTCTTTGTTAAACGCTGTGCATTCTGCTTGCTTGTTTCTTTTTCTGTGATCTGTGATGTCTATATGGTCTTTATATTTTATATTGTAAAAGAGCTTTGGGTTACTATTGTGTGTAAAAGAGCACACGTGTTCAGCTAATATAGTCCATTTATTAAGCTTTCCTTTTTATTTGCGACCTGCAGTTTCATAGGGTTTACGGCTTAGCATGCAGCAATCCCATTTACTCGATTGGATGAATCCTATTAGTGTGTTCTGGTCATTGTGAGGACTTGTCTTATTTGAAAGAACTGAAAGAGTTCCTTTGCTATATTGTATTGTGACTGACTGTGCTCATTATACTCTTTTCATTTGAAATGCTTAAAAAATTATTTTGGGACCAGTTAGGAGTGAATAGTCAGATTGTTTTCCAAATGATTTCATGCATTAACATTTTGAAAATCTGGTATTGCACTGAATATAGCCTTGCAGCCAAATAATATTTCTCAAGAACTGGCAAGGATAGCAATCATAGTTTAGAGAATCTCCTTTTCTTTATTCTGGGCTGGGAACCTTCCACAGAAAATCTACACCAGAGAGAACGGCAGCATTTTCCAGTTCACCATCTTCAACTATCAATCCTAAATATTATACTAATTTAGAGTTAGTTCCAATCTCCACATAATGTAATTATTTAAATGCAAATAAAGATTTTGCCATCCAACTAACAGTATGATTTTTCATGGACCCAGGCTCCCCATGTCTTCATCTTTTTTTAGGTGTAAAATTGACTGCACTGCTGTAAATGTGAACATTTCCCAGGGGCACTGCCTGGACCCCACCGGGTCACGATGGGTCCAGGACCCCCTTGTGCGTAGGAAAGCGTGCACCGTTGATCCACATTGCATAACCGTATCAAGTCCACTCACAATTTTCTAACGTCTAACGTCCGTTATCCTTCTCTTCATGTTCCCCTTGGGAGTAGTAACCCTGGCTTCCCAGCCTTGGAGGCCACCAGTTCAGTCTCACCTCAAGCCAAGAGGAAAGCATGCAACCTTCCGAAAGTCACAAGCACACAATCCCTATTTCAAGTCCCAGGCTTCAAAAACACACCATGGTAAACTAACCATTATAAAAGTTTATCATAGTAAAAGCACAGTGAAAAGCATGGTAAAGCATAGTATAACTACGGTAAATGCAGAATATAACCATGGAAAAAGCATAAGAAAACTGCAAAATTACTGTGTAAATAATCAGGAGGCCATGCTATTTGAGTGTTATATTGTATTTTCCACTGGAATTGAATATCATCTTTTGAATAAATACTGTCAACTGCTAAGAATGTAAATCAATTAAAGATTTTGACATTTGTTTTCTAAAAATACAAATGAAAAATACCACACGTGTCAATCTCAGGTGTATTTGACTAAGAGTGTCACTGTCTAAAATCAGCAAGTGTGAGAGAGAGAGAGAGAGAGAGAGAGAGAGAGAGAGAGAGAGAGAGAGAGAGAGAGAATGCACCAGACCTGAGCACCCTCTGCCTGTCATTCAGTCCACTGTAATTTAAACTCTTGAAAACACACTGCTAAGAAACCAGCCATGCATTTAAACATGCTCTTACTTTTAACTTAATCAGCAGCATAGTCCTGTTGCACGGGCTTCAGTGCACTCCTGCTATTGGCTTCAGTGTGTCGTGCAAGATTAATAATAATAATATCTTTATACAGCACCTTTCATAGTAGACCACCATCACAAAGCACTTTACATAGATAGGCTGTTATGCAGAGTCACTTACAATTGGACATTGACTTAACATCGCACCTGCAGGATGGAGCACAAGGAGGTTAAGTGACTTGTTCAGGGTCACACAGCCCTGGACTTTAACCACTAGACCACACTGCCTCCTTAAGTTAAGATACTTCCCCGCCTCGCTTCCTCACAGTCTTGACTATTCAAAAGTCATTTGTGCTGGAATACTTGGCTTACCACAGTATTTAACATCCACTGAAGCAGAATAAACTAGAGTTTGTGCATGTCTGGAAGCCCCAGCACAGGATCTGTTTTCATGTTACAACGCTGACACCTGGTGTCCATAGAGAACAGCAACACGATCCATCCATGACACAGTTTACAGCTGCTGTATCTCTGCTGGTTCAATAGCAAGTGTTTCTACAGACATTAACATCGAGCGCCATTTTAATTTCTCTTTATTTGTCCTTTACTGTTATGATGTGAGTGGTTCTGATTCAGTAGAATCAGTGCACCTGTCTACCTGTAGAGAAAGCGTGTGCATGCGTATGCGTGTGGGGTACGTGTCAGTGTGTGCGTGTTGCAGTGTGTGTGTGTTTCAGCATGTCTGTCTGTGTGTGCGAGTGAGCGTGTTTCGGTGTTTCAGTGTGTGTGTGTGCATGTTCGTGTGTGTGTTCCAGTGTGTATCTGGGAGTGTGTGTGTGCGTTCACAATCTCACTTCATATTTGTGTGCTTGAATCAGACCTGGCTGCCCTGGCGTGTCTCAGACGAGTTGTTTTCCTTTGCAGTCGATAGTGCTCAATCAGTAATTGGCACATGTTGTTTTTTAATGGCTTTACAGCTCTCATAGCACTAGCTTCCCAGCATCTGAGAGATAACAGCAGCACCCTTGGATAGGTTTATCTCCATTGATGTCATCGACACTCATTAACCTTCACACCCATCCATCGGCCAGCAGGCAGGGAAACGCGCCTGCCCAGCAGCCAGGCTGGACTTATAGGTAACTGGATTGGACACCTCCTCATATCTCATCATCCTCCAACAGGCAGACTAGCCAGCCATATGAGAATGTGTTAAGGCTCGACTGGCAATACAGCCTGACCACAAAACAATATTCTCAGTGTCTGATTCTGCATAAAAGAAATACTTCCGCAATGTATGTATATATGTATGTATATGTATGTTCATGAAACTTCTCTTAATGGTATATTCAATACATTTCAGTCTGGTTTTCATGTTGCACTAGGACCGAGATGCCCTAGTCAGATTTGTTTATATAGGCCTCAAGCCTGTCCATAGGATACAATGTATTTTAGAACTGTGTGACTGGAGTGCGTACGAACCCGGGGTGGTCTTTTTCCTTAGCTAAGAACCTTGTGCATCTATAGAGACATGCCACAGAGAAAACTCCCAGGGGTCACTGCATTACAGTAGAGAGAAGTGACCAAACAACGCATTGTTTTTGGGGCGTAACTCTCGAACCCGAGCACCTAGAACCACCATTCTAAGTGTTCTGGACTCAGGAGAGCACTCTGACCTGAGTTTTCCATCAGTTTTAATTCTTCTTGATCTAAGTGCTGTAGATCATTCCATCCTACTGAATCATCTTGAAAGCACTGTGGGACTGTCTGGCCTTGTCCTATCCTGGTTCAAATCTGATCTTATCTAGGTTTCAGTTTGTCTCTATTGGGGAGGTAAAATCAGCATTATCGGAAGTTGTCTGTGATGTTCCACAGGGCTCCATTCCAGGTCCCTTGCTGTTTTCATTATATATATATACTACCTATAGATGACATTATCCACAGACACGGAGTGAACTTCCATTGCTATGTGGATGATACCCAGCTATATCTGTCCCTAAAGCCAGGAAATACTCCTGCTGGGGAGTTACTGGCTGCTTGTCTTGCAGACCTCAAGTGCAGGATGTCTCAGAATTTTATAATGTTGAATTCAGATAAAACAGAGGTTAAGCTAGTGAGATCACAGAACCAACTAAAAGGAAATGTGGAATTACATGAGCTCGACCCTTGCAGTCTCTCATCAAAACAAACTAGAAATTAAGAGTTTGTGGGTCATCTTTGATCCTGATCTATCATATTAGGGAAGTTACTAAAGTAACCTTGTATCGTTTGAGAAATATAGCTAGACCTATTTGTTTATCTGATGCTGAGAGACTAATGCATGCCTTTGTTTCATCTAGAACAGATTATTGTAATGCACTTTTTTTCTGGTGTCCCAAAATGTGTGGTATCCTGCTTGCAGCTTGTTCAGAATACCGCCACTAGAATTCTGACTAAAGAATAACCAGCCCAATAGAGACAAACTGAAACCCATCATGATCAGATTTGAGCCAGGATAGGACAAGGCCAGACAGTCCCATTGTGTTTTCAATACAATTCAATAAGATGGAATGGTCTACAGTATCAAAGGCAGCACTTCAATCGAAGACAATTAAAACTGATGGAAAGCCCCAGTCAGACGTTATCAGCAGATCATTCACAACTCTGACAAGGGCCGTCTCGGTGCTGTGTGCAGCATGAAATCCAGACTGAAACTTCTCAGATACACCAGAAACCTGTTCTAATAGTAAAGTGGTAGCTCTCATATACTGCCAGTTCTTGTAAATGAATCAAAGAAAAAGCCTCTATAGCAGCCTGAACAGTTCTAATTGGTAATATTGCGCTAGATTCCTCTTAAAAGAGGGTGCCTTTGTAATCTGAGTTCTGATGTCCAGTATTTCATTTTTTTAAAAGTTTAAAAAGTCATTGCAGCTAAGCGAGGAGCCAATGTCAATCAATTTGTCTAGGGTAGCAAAAAGAAATCGACGATTATTTTTATTTCAGTTAAATTTGAATAATATGAGATCTAACCAATGCCAGAGCCTTCCTATAATTAACCAGGTGGCCCTTCCATATGATGTGATGAACACTCAAATGCAACCCATCTTTTCTGTAACAGTGTGGCCGATTCCAAACCCAGTTGTCAATAAAGCCAGTATTTTCCTGATCACACCATACGCCATGCATCCACAACCTTCCCCCCTGCTTCAACACAATGCACACACGTCTGTCTGTCTGTCTGTCTATGACTGTGTGTCAGTGTTTGTCTGTATCTGTGGGTCTGTCTGACTGTGGACCTGAGTGACTGTGTGTTGCATGACTGTGTGATTGTGTATTTGTGTATTTGCTCTTGTGTGATCATTATTTGGTTTGAATTGTATTTGTTTTTTGTTTAGTTGTACCTCCGCTGTCTTGCCTGTTCCTGTAGTCCTGTTGCTTGCCAGCCTTGCCCACAATGCTTCCCTTCCAAGCAGCCGCCTCATCCCAGTGCAGTGGCCCTCACCACAGAACCATTGCTGCATGGCCATTAGAGAGTGTTCGGATATGTGGAGATTGAAAATGAAACTGGACTGATCCGTAGTTGGCACCAAAACAGATTTGCAGGAAGCAATGACCCCCCCCCCCCCCCCCCCCAAGCTATGTACGTTGCCAGATATTCAAGCCACATTGGACTCTACCCTTTTAAAAGTTTATCACTGTATTTCTGCAGGTTTACCTAATGCTTTTCCTTTGGCTATATTTGCAATTATCATACTTAACCCTACAAACAAATCTTGACATTCTTATAAGCCCTATTGCCTGCTGACTGTTAATAAGTGAACTACGTGGAACTGAACTTCAGTAAACAGATCATTGCAAATCAACTTATGCATGGCAAGAATAATTATGCGTTACTAAGACTTCCTATTGGAACGCCAGTCTAATTCCCCTCAGGGCTGCAATATGTTTTGGACAGAGTCCATGGATTATAAACTTTTGAATGTGGCCTGATTTTATCAAATGCTTGCATGTTGGCCAATTAACGCAGTGTACAAACTCCCTCAGTGATTCATTGCACCGATCAGGCAGCGGGCCAAACAGAAGTTGAACGACAGGTGAGAAAACCTTTGGATCCATGTTTGAATTTGCAATCTTTTTCCCAGGAAGCTTTAAGAAAGTGGATTTTGGTTAACATTCCTTTAGCACACAGTGCCACTCAGTGGCTGTCACTTGTAAACGCGTTGAGGATCTTCACGGGCTGATCAAATACTGTGATCTATTTTACTGGAGGATTTAAACCTCCATTTAAGTCTGTTTGTATGAATAAAATCCAGCTTGATACTCCCTTCTGGATTATCAATGGTTTCCCGTATAAAAGTTTCCCACAGTAAAAGTGAAGCAAAGTGTAATCAAGCACTTTTACTGTTATAAGAGCAGGGCCTGCAATGTGCAACTTTAAAAACTTTGTTTAGCACACCTACGAGATGCAGCGTGTCAGAAAGCTCCTGTTGTTCTCTCCTCTTCTCAGCAGCCCACTGGCTGCCTGTTGCTGGTTCAAACTCCTCTGGGTCGAGGCTGCGTTTCCCTGGCTGATGCAGCGCTGTCTTGGGGTGGAGCGCTAGGTTTATGGCACTTGCACACAGGGACAAAGTCCAGGTAGCCCAGTCTCTCCCAGCTCTCCCCTGCCTGCTCTGCTGTGAGATCGCAGGTTCGCGCGTGTCGTTTGGAGATGAGCCTCTTTTCCCCGGACCCAAGCGCCACGCTTTCTTCCGTCGACTGTGCTCAGGATTTACTGGGGAGTGATGTGTCCGCTGCTTGTGAGTACCGCACTGCGCTCCTACATTACAAATCGCAGGCATTTTATCTATCTATCAGTGTACCACGAAAGTATACAACTGATTTTAAACCCCCTCTCTATAAAGGGTTACCACTATATTTTGCAGTTTTCTCCCATGGTTAAGCTGTGCATTTACCATAGTTTACCACAGTTTGTCGTGTTTTTTTTTTTAATATTCTTTACCATACCTCTCTGGGCTTTACAATGCCTACCTACAGTATGCTTTACGATGCTTCTGCTGTGCTTTATAATACTCTGATATGCTTTTACTATGGAGAACTTGTATATGGGCCCTGTCTGAATCAGCTACATATATATATATATATATATATATATATATATATATATATATATATATATATATATATATATATGCCTCTGTTGTAGTGCGGAAGTACATGCTTTATAAAGGACAATATCGTCATGAGGATTTATAACAAAATCTGTAATGGAAAATACTTCCTTAAACAGGAGCACACAGAGACACACAGCTTTCTATGTGTTCTGCCTTCTATGAAAAGCGTCTTAAATCTACAAATCCACTCCTATACCCCTTAACACATCGGAGCAGCCAGGGGTGTACTGGGAAATAAAAAAACATGGGTAAGCTTGAATAGATACAGTGTTACTGGCCCTCAGCCCACCAGAGCCTCCTTCCCCCCACACACAGTTATCTCTCCTCTCGGGTGCTCAGTGCTGCCAGATCACAGGGTTTCCCTCCAGATTTAGAGGTTTTTTATTCCTTACCCAGGGTTTCTGGAGGTAAGAATTTAACAAATGTTTTTTTAAAGGTAAATTTGCAGAGGTTTTACAAACATGGCAGATGTGGTCGTAATGTGAAATATCATGTGTCAATGCAAGAAAACGCCGCAAGCCCAGAAGAAAATTTGCAAAGCTGCAAAGCCCAGGAAACTGCCCTCGCGAGACACACGGTTTTATCTCCACTTTAGAACTTGAAAGCACTGACATGACTCCACCATATAAACAGAAACACTCACCACCCTGGGAAGCTGAGGGGGCTTTCAAAGGGAAGCTGAGGGGGCTTTCAAAGGGAAGCTGAGGGGGCTTTCAAAGGTGAATTCAAAGCATTGACAACGCCTTAGTCTTTATAACTGTTTGTAAAACTACTGTATTTCAAAAAAAAATCTTATCAATTGGCTATATTTGAATTACACATGTGTTTGAACTGATTATTATGTTCATGATATGGCTGACATAGTCAGTCTTTCAAAGACGTTAAGTTCTTCCAGATTTTTTGTTTATTTGATTTTCATCTTTCATAATCCGTTTGTGCAGAACCTTTAATGAATCCAGGCTTGAAGCTTTACCACATGTGTGTCTGTGGGCCAGCTAAGCAGTGCTGAAGATCCTTGATCCTCCATTCAAACTTCGGCATGGTTTGCTGAAGAATGTAATGGCATGGCAATCATTACTAACTTGAAAGACATTGTTAATATGGGTAGTTTTATTGCAATGCTGACGCACTTATCGATGCTATATCCTCATGTAACTCTGGTCATAATCTTAACAATAAATCACTTAAGATTTTTTTCAGTTTTTATTTTTTATGACTATTCATGTTTTTATACACATTCACACAGAACATGCAGTCCAGTGGCCATGCCCCCCCTGCTCACGCTCAGTTCTGACTGACAGCTCTCACCTGCCAGTCTCACGCTCAGCAACACAACACAGACACTCACCATTAAAATATCTTGCCTGTTTAACCCAGGATTTGCATATCACAGGAGAGTAGAAATGAGTAAACTCTGTATCCCTTATACGAGAAGTGGGTAAATGCTGTTTACCTGTGTAGACCCTCGACTACACAACTGGGTGCACCTACCCTTCTACTGTGAAAGTCTACCACAGTAAAAGCAAAGTGGAACAGAGCATGTTAAAAAAACTTGGCAAACCAGGCTAGCTAAGGTAAATGCACAATGTAATCTCAGGAAAAGCATGGAGGCAAAACTGCCAGACTTTAGAAGCGTCTTTCTTTGGGTAAAACTACGAAATGGGATTATATTGGGATCCCAGTAAGAGACAAGCAGACCAGCGTAATATAAAACTTCATTGTAAGTGTATTGAGAATCGTAGGAAAAACTGTTATTTATTCACTGACTCAAAACAGACACTTCATTTCTGATTTACACATGCAAATAATGTGAAATATTGATTACACTTGCAACAACGTGAAATATTGATTACACAAGAAAACAATGTGAAATATTGATTACACAAGAAAACAATGTGAAATATTGATTATACATGCAACAATGTGAAATACTGATCACACAAGAAAACAATGTGAAATATTGATTATACATGCAACAATGCGAAATATTGATTACACAAGAAAACAAAGTGAAATATTGATTACACATGCAATAATGTGAAATATTGATTATACATGCAACAATGTGAAATACTGATCACACAAGAAAACAATGTGAAATATTAAGCATTGAATTAATTGTGGGCCTTCCCTTGTAAGAGTGAGCTCCATGCTTCCAAGCCTATTTCCTTCATAGTGTGTGCAATGGGAACTCTACAAAGTGCATGTTTATTTTCTTTTTTTTTTCAGAGCTATTTATTTGTACCCACAGCCTGCAGTTTTAACTTATTAAGCTTCGTCTGGGACACACTTTTAAATTCCTGGTGTTACTATGTGTTTAATAAGAGCCACACCTCAGCTTGTTACCCATACACTGGGGCTAACCAAGCTTGTATTGAAACCTGCAATGGGTGAAAGTACTATGCAATAGGAGTCTTATTACCATCCCTGGTGTTACATGAATCTGTCTCTCTGATTCCCTCAGCCCTGCAGGTGAAGACAGAGTACAGCTGGGAAGACTCATTCAGAGAGACCTGCCCCGTCTGTGGGGACAGAGTGTCTGGATACCACTATGGACTGCTGACCTGTGAGAGCTGCAAGGTGAGAGTAGGGGAGGCTTTTTATTGCTCCAGAGCACGATGATAATAATAGCTCTGACACACGCCCAAGCAACATAGGGCACAGCAATTGCAAGCACTGCGCTGAGCTGTGTGTTCCAGGATTTACCATTGCTGGAGAAACCGTGAGAAACTGAATCCTCTTTACAATCTGCATAAAGCTTTGTAAAGCATAAGAATGGGTGGTGCAGTATATCACAGGGGAGCAGAATACAGGAAAAAATACAGCACAGGGGAGCAGGGTACAGCAGAGGAGCAGGGTACAGTACAGAGGAGCATGGTACTGCACAGGGGAGCAGGGTACAGCACAGGGGAGCAGGCTACTGTACAGGGGAGCAGGGTACAGTGCAGGGGAGAAGGGTACTGCACAGTGGAGCAGGGTACTGTACAGGGGGGCAGGGTACTGCACAGGGGAGCAGGGTACAGCACAGGGGAGCAGGGTACGGCACAGGGGAGCAGGGTACGGCACAGGGGAGCAGGGTACGGCACAGGGGAGCAGGGGGAGCAGGCTTAAAATTGGCTGCAAATTGACAGACTGAGCTCAAGGTTCTATCTAAAAAGATGGTTGCGAAGAGGCTATAAACAGGGTTTATATGAATCCGCGTCAACGCATAGTCTGTTGAAAATGAAAGTAAAGATCCACCGGTTAAAATAATCCATGATTTAACTGATTTCATAGAAAAAAATGTACAAATTGTATTGCTGTTCATTTTTAAAATGTGCTTGTGGTATAAAAAGAATGACTGATCGTTCTGGTATGCTGTTTTTATTCCCCTTTGGAGGATGTCCTTACTTAAACCACTCGCCCCTGTCAGGCTTCTGATTTACTGAGACATCGTCCTGCGGTGAATAAAAACCATATACTTCGAACGATCATTCAAACCCTCTGTATGTGTTAATGTGTATTTCATTGTATTGCACTGTGTTTATCTGTGTGTCATCCCCAGGGCTTCTTCAAGCGAACCGTGCAGAATGACAAGCGCTACACCTGCCTGGAGAAGCAGAGCTGCCCCATTGACAAGACCCAGAGGACGCGCTGCCCCGCCTGCAGGTTCCACAAGTGCCTCAGTGTGGGCATGAGGCTCGAAGGTGGTGCACTGCCATTCACTGCCAAGCCACTAGAATCCAATTCATATCACAGTCAAACCAATAGAATCCAATCCCATTCCAATCTAACCCAGTTCTATTCCATTCCACATCACTTCATTCCAATTCCAGCTGTATTCAATCCAATTCAATCCCAGTCCAACTCATCCCTGTTTCTCTCCTTCCTCAGCTGTCAGAGCTGACAGAACGAGAGGCGGCCGAAACAAACTGGGCCCCCTGTACCGACGGGACCGGCAGATCAAACAGCAGAGGAGAGGCTTGGACAGCAGCCCTGCCAGCATCAGCGTCTACGGGATCAAACTGGAATACACGTCCCAGCCACATGCGAGCGCACTGCCCACACCCTCGCCACCCCCCTGCAGCTACGAGCACTCACAGAGCACAGGCCTGGGCTTCTCCCCCACCCTGGAGACACCCCTGCCAGGCTGCCTCCCGGAGCTGTGCGATCCCTACTGCCAGGAGGTGAAGTCTGAGTGGAGGTGTAGCTCCCAGGTCGGACCCCCCCTACCCTCTACCAGCCTCCTCCCCGAGATGATGCACTGTGAGCTGGAGGAGGCCGCTCTGCGTGCCCGGGTCCTTGGGCACCTGCAGAGGGAACTGGCGAGCAGGGGCAAGCACGACCGGCTCAACACCTTGGGGATCATGAGCACAGGCCTGGGCTTCTCCCCCACCCTGGAGACACCCCTGCCAAGCTGCCTCCCGGAGCTGTGCGATCCCTACTGCCAGGAGGTGAAGTCTGAGTGGAGGTGTAACTCCCAGGTCAGACCCCCCCTATCCTCCACCAGCCTCCTCCCCGAGATGATGCACTGCGAGCTGGAGGAGGCCGCTCTGCGTGCCCGGGTCCTTGGGCACCTGCAAAGGGAACTGGCGAGCAGGGGCAAGCACGACCGGCTCAACACCTTGGGGATCATGTGCAGGATGGCGGATCAGACCCTCTTCACTCTAGTTGAGTGGGTCAGGGGCTGCGTCTTCTTCAAGCATCTCACGGTAGCGTAGCCAACACTCAACTGCACCATCATTTAGAAAGAACAGAATAGCGTAGAGCATGCTGCGTGAGGCTAGCTGATCTCCGCTGCACCAAAAGTCAGTCCTTGAGTGGGTGAAAATCAGCTTGTTTCTTACACAGCACCCTGTAGTGTCACTTTTAAAATAGATGAGAACAGTTAAGCAGTACAGCTAATTGTAATGTCCATCTGATACAAACTATCTGGCACAACAAAGAGATTTGAGATGGCTGGATCACATCAATATCAGGGTTTAGAGCTATATATTATAAAGACATTTCAGAGGGCTGGATCACATCAATGTCAGGGTCTGCTATATATTATAAAGACATTTCAAATGACTGTATGGCATCAGTATCTCACCCACCCAGGCTCTGACTTTGAATAAGAACATGACAGTAACCCATCTATTCACCTCTTAGAACGCTAACCCCTGCTACACAAGAGAGCAAAGTAGTTCAGTGAAACTGCAGTACTGGCACTCTGGGATTACCCTTGACTTTTGACAACTTGATCAAATATTGTAAGAAACTGTGTGCTAGTTTGAGAGCTCTGACCTCTCAGTTAAACCCAGGCTGGTGCAGTTGGCTTTCGCTTTTGCCAAGCTGTATCCCGCTGCCCTTAGGGGATCCCTATAGTTAAAGCCACGCCATTTCGACTGTAATTCTCTCTCAGTGTATTCAACACTGAAGACTTTGAGAGAGGCTCCTGGTTGAAACGTTTCTCAGAGTTTGTCCTTGTTCTGGCTGAAGTTCTGCCGTTGATTGCTCTGCAGGTTGAAGATCAGATGAAGCTCTTGCAGAACTGCTGGGGAGAGCTGCTAGTCATGGACCATCTCTACAGACAGGTGGCGCTAGGGAGGGAGGGCAGTGTGCACCTGGTCACTGGACAGCAGGTACGGAACCGGAGAATCGCCCCGCACCCCGCCCCACACCCTGCCCCACCCATAGCATGAACACACAAAGCAAGTTGCAGCTGATGCACTGAATCCTCAGAGCTTTACAAAATCACCTAACAGCATATAAAAAACAAAAAGCTAAACTGAAAAAAGACTATGAAAAGATAAGGGGGGCTCCCCGAGTGGCTCACCTGGTAAAAGCAGAGCCAGGTGGTGTGCAGGGTGAGTCACTGGTCTTCATTGGGGACTCCGAAGAGAGCGTCGCATTGGCGCTGGCGCTCCTGTAGATCAGGGAGGCAAAACCGGCAAGGACTGTTTCTCCTCAGCGCACCCTGCTGGCCAGTGAGCTCAACGGCAGACACCTGCAGGCCTGGCCTTTGTCTTCCAGGTGTCAGAAGTTCACTGACATCCGCTCCCGAGTTCCTGGGTGAAAAAGGAAGCTGGCTCGGTCGTGGGATTGGAGGTCGCCTGCTGAACCTTCAGTCCTCCTGAGCCCTGTGGGGAATTGCTGCAGTGAGGGGGAAAGCAATTGGGCATGCCAAACTGGGAGAAAATAAAAAAAAAGATTATTATTTACTGTTGACCCATCCCTTATAAAAGTTTACCACAGTAATTTTGCAGTTTACCACAGTCTACCATGGTTTGCTATGTTTTTAATTTTTTGCTTCACCATGCTTTGTTACACTTTGCTGTGCCTTTAATGTGGGAGACTTTTATAAAGGGTAACCCTCCCATCTCTCCTCTCCTCCAGATTGAAGTTTCCACCATCGTCTCTCAGGCTGGGGACACCTTGACCAGTCTGCTGTCTCGCTCTCAGGAGCTGGTGTCTAAGCTCAGGACACTCCAGCTGGACAGACAGGAGTTTGTGTGTCTCAAGTACCTGGTGCTCTTTAACCCTGGTAAGACATGGGGTGTCTCTGCCTTACATAAGCACCTATTGTCTTCTATAGGGGTGTGCTGACATTGATTCTCATATCCTTTAAGAAGTGTTTGTCAGCAGGTATTAAATAAATTCACTAATGTGTTGTTTTCAAAACAAGAAAAGCTGTCCTCCCCTCACCTTTGCAACTGAGTATCAGTCAGTGGCAATTCATTTACGAATTGAGTGTATTAAAAGCTGATTGGAAGATTATTTTCTTCTCATCTGAGGTGCTGACATTTTTACTGCCATACGGCTCAGGTTACCCCTCGGCACGCCAGTACAAATATTAAACTGTACTCCATTGTAAAGGTGAGGGGAGGGCAGCTTTTCTTGTTTTAAAATCAACATATTAATGAATGGATTTCTTGAATACCTGCCAATAAATTCTCCCTAAAGGCAATTCTGAGCACGAGTATCAGCACAGTCAGAGTCTTCTAGCAATATAATGTTTTTAATGTTTGTGATGATTTGCTGCTTCAAACCTGCACTGCACTGAACAGAGAACCCATTCTCTTAGGGGGCGAGGGAGCAGTTCAGTCTCCATGCCTCAATCCTGCCCTGGACTGGAGGGAGTAACCTTTCTCTTAGGGAGTGAGGGAGAGAGGGAGCAGTTCAGTCTCCATGCCTCAATCCTGCGCTGGACTGGAGGGAGCACCCTTTCTCTTAGGGAGTGAGGGAGGGAGGGAGCAGTTCAGTCTCCTTGTCTCAATCCTGCCCTGGACTGGAGGGAACACCCTTTCTCTTAGGGCGTGAGGGAGGGAGGGAGCAGTTTAGTCTTCTTGCCTCAAGCCTGCCCTGGGGGGAGCACCCTTTCTCTTATTTTATTGTAATTTAATCTTTAAGTCCTGTGCGATTATAAAATTTGTATGATAACTCACGATCCTTTTGCTACATTTCCATCTGCACCATGAAACCAGTCTCATCTTGTTCCCAGTATCAAACTGGCACTTTCATCAGCGGTCTACAATCTAAAATCCCATCTTCAACCAGACACAAAAGTTAACAATCACCATGTATCGTGTTTTTGTACTATCATTACTTTGAATCAACCTCCAATATTTCCAATGATTATTTCTCTGCAGTCAGATTGAGCTGTCTCTCGCGTCCTTCTCCATAGTGTAGAGAGATGGCGTCCGGCCAGCCTGCATTCCTAGCTGGCTCTGACAGTCAGCAGGGATGGAAATACCACTCTGTAAAGTTTCTGCTGGAGTAACGTTGTGGAGAACGATATTTGACTGAATAAGGATTCCAGA
>NC_054571.1:1523706-1553706 GCF_017654505.1 Polyodon spathula | reverse complement strand
TAGGCTATTGTTGCCCGCTTTACACAGTGAATGTGGCGGCTGTTGGCATTAAGTGACACGGGCACACTGAATAAGGTGATGACTTAGGCAGGGTCATAACCACAGATGGCATTCCACTGAGGTCTCAAGCTCTAGCTGCAGTATTTCTATCACTGCTTGGTATTTACTACTCAACCTCCAAATCTGTGTCACACAGCAAACCAACAGAGAAAATGAAGGCGTCTTTTGTACTTTACTAGAATTTTCACATGAGCATCAGCATTGATGATGCAAAAAGAAAACAAGCGAGGACTCGATCCAGGTGTCCTCATAGCTAGTGACGGCCATGAACGTAGCAGGAACGAGTCTAATAGGAAAAATATTTGTCACGTTCATAGGTATGAACGTAATTCATGTCAGGTTTTCTTGTTTGCAGTTTAGTGGGTCTGTTGCCATGGTGACAGAGAATATAGAAATTATATCTGATATTTGTAGTATAATACAATTTACCTCAATTATCTTGTATGTTTTAAAAGAAAACTGATTTCCAAATAACATTTTTGTCAATTATAATATATATATATATTGTAAATAATATATATATATTATATCTATATAATATATTATATATATCAGATATATAATTTATACTAAATAGATATTTCTGTGACATCTATGTATATATTGTTATCATAGTTCTAATAAAAAATCAATCTACATAAAACACTGTTCTTTTTTTAAACTGGTTCAATTGTTCTCTATTACACTCCCTAACCATAATATTAATCACATTGCTGTTACTTTGTTTTGGAATCAAATTTCCACTCTAGATCAACTAATTCTGCTGTTCTATAAACTCTGCCGTGCTATACAATAATGCCGCGTGGTGCTTTCCTATACACCTGACTCAAGTGTGCTTATATTCTTAAATTATACACACTGTGTCCACAAGAGGGCTCCAATCCTTCACTCATTTCCACCTGCCTTAACTGCAGTCCGTTTATCACTCACCAGGGACTTGAAATAAACATTCTCCCCTTCCTACAGCAGCAGGAGGTTATACAACGTCACCTGCCTTTGTATATCAAGCATCTCATCTTTGAAACATTTATGTGGAACTCATTGCCTTCAAACATAAAGACAGCCCAATACCTTTTAAAATCACTCATCAATATCTATTTCAAATCTGAGCAGGGTTGCGAATCCTGTAAATCGTGACTATGCCCAGGATCATGTGTATTAGAATGGTTTTCTTTTCTGTGCTTTTATTTTTGTATTACTGTTTGTATGATTGTTTTAGGTGTTGTCCTGTCTGAATGATTTGTCTCTTGTTTGGTTTTACATTGTTAATTCTTGACGCCTTCTCAACCCAGGGCCCCCTTGTAATGAGATGTACCTCTCGAGGGCTCTATCCTGGTTAAAATAAAGCTTTTCTGTAGCACCGAGGGAAGCAAAAATAATTTTAAAAAAAGGAAT
The DNA here is from genome assembly GCF_017654505.1 of Polyodon spathula. Taxonomy (NCBI): domain Eukaryota; kingdom Metazoa; phylum Chordata; class Actinopteri; order Acipenseriformes; family Polyodontidae; genus Polyodon; species Polyodon spathula. Next base: position 1,552,251 of record NC_054571.1, on the reverse strand, counting down.
AGTTTTCTGGGTTTCTTTTCCCAACAAAATGGTATTTTTATTAACTGAAAAGGACCAGCTTCTACTATTATAACAACCTTCTGAAATGTGTAACATATATTACCTACTGTTTACTGTGTAGTGTAACATACATACTGTGTACTGTAACATACATACTGTGTACTGTAACATACATACTGTGTACTGTAACATACATACTGTATACAACATGCATACTGTGTACTGTAACATACATACTGTATACTGTAACATGCATACTGCGTAGTGTAACATACATACTGTGCATACTGTAACATACATACTGTGTACTGTAACATTATTATTATTTATTTATTAGTAGACACCCTTATCCAGGGCAACTTATAATTGTTACAACATATCACAGTACAAAGTATCACATTACAGATAAGAGCAGCTGCAAAGTACAATAAAATCAGTAGAAAAGATCAAATTCAAATAAGAGCGAAAAACAGAGACTACAATAGTCAGCATGGTTTTAGGAAAGGGAGATCGTGTCTAACTAACCTGCTTGATTTTTTTGAGGATGCAACATCGATAATGGATAATTGCAAAGTTTATGACATGGTTTATTTAGATTTCCAGAAAGCTTTTGACAAAGTCCCGCATAAAAAGATTAATTCTCAAACTGAACGCGGTAGTCATGCAAGGAAATGCACATGGATTAGGGAGTGGTTAACATGTAGAAAACAGAAAGTACTGATTAGAGGAGAAACCTCAAAATGGAGTGAGGTAACCACAGGGTCCTTTTATTAGGTCCTCTGTTATTCCTAATCTACATTAATGACTTAGATTCTGGTAAGTAAGTAATTAATGTAGTAAATGTAGTAATAAAGTAAGTAAGTCGGTGAGAAAGGGGCGAATTCTGCATATGTTGCTGAGGAAAAAGCAACATACTGTATACTGTAACATACATACTGTATACTGTAACATACATACTGTATACTGTAACATACATACTGTATACTGTAACATACATTCTGTATACTGTAACATACATACTGTATACTGTAACATACATACTGTATACTGTAACATACATACTGTATACTGTAACATACATACTGTATACTGTAACATACATTCTGTATACTGTAACATACATACTGTATACTGTAACATACATACTGTATACTGTAACATACATACTGTATACTGTAACAGATTTATTTTCATTACATGGTCAATTCTGTACTGTTTTGAGTATTTTTAAGAGTGTTAATAAACATTCTCTAATATTTAACAGCGCTTCAAAAAGACTTGGTGAATTACAAACTTAATTTATCAAAGTGATCTTTAAAAAAACAAACAAAAAAAAAAGACGTCCTGAACAAAGCATTGCTTAAAATGCTGGCTGTGGATTGCAGAAGTGCACAGTCTAAACATATCTGCATATGAATTTACTATTTTATATGAAAGCAGTGTACCAGTGTGGAGTAGACGCTGGAGAGGAAGCGATGCTGTGATGTGGTCTTTGCTGGAGTGTGCAGAGGGTTATACTACCAAAGATTAGGCAAGCACTGTAAAGCACAGAGAGGTGTGCTAAAAAATAATAGCAAACCATGGTAAACTACTGTAAATGCACAGTATAACCATGGGAACAGCATGGGATTTTATTGTGTTGCTGTGATTGCTGGACATCTTATTCATTGAGTAATAACCCTTTTAATACCTTTTCTCTCAGTGAGTTTCACCTTTTGTCCACTAGATGTCCCTATATTCATTGTTTCAGCACAGGGTGGTCAAACTACAGCAGTTTACATAGTAAAAGCTTAGCAAAGTGTAATAAAGCACAGTGAAAGCATGGTAGAGCACAGAGAGGTCTGGTAAGGCATATTAAAAAACAAACCATGGTAAACTAACCCATATAAAAGTTTCCCACAGTAAAAGCACAGCGAAGTGTAATACAGCACAGTGAAAGCACGATAAAGCATACAACTATGGCCAAAAGTTTTGCGTCACCCTATAGAATGAACTCACTTTGCTTGATAACGTTGAAGGAAAGCTGCTGAATAATGTTATGTTAGCATATTGAATTGCACACCTATTTGTAGTTTTCCCATATACTTAAGAAAAAAGTGACAGAAATGATAAAATGTGACATTTCGAATACTTTACTACTGTGATGGCTTTTTTTTTAAATTATGTCTCATCCCTAAACTTGTAGGGGATGCTAAACTTTGGCCACAGCTTCACATGACGGAAATCACAAACACTGCGGCAGATTACCAAGTGAAATTCCTCTCCAGCTCGGTTTTGACCTGTCTGTCTCAGCTAACAGGAGGCATTCTCTTTGGAGTCCACCCTATAGAAAAGTTTCCCACAGTGAAGTGTAACAAATCATTGTGAAAGCATAGGGAAGCATTGTAAAGCACAGAGAGGTGTGGTAAAGCATAGGGAAGCATTGTAAAGCACAGAGAGGTGTGGTAAAGCATAGGGAAGCATTGTAAAGCACAGAGAGGTGTGGTAAAGCATAGGGAAGCATTGTAAAGCACAGAGAGGTCAGGTAAAACATAGGGAAGCATTGTAAAGCACAGAACGGTATGGCAAACCAGGATAAACTAAGTGAATACATTGTATAATCATGGGGAAAGCATAGGTGAAAAACTGCACAAATCCTGTGGAAACGTATATAAGGGACAAAATGGGGATACAGAGAGGAGAAATCCATCCTCTTCATAATTAGATTAAAATAGTTTTCCAGTAATCCTCTTAGAAAACGGCTTCAAACACAAGGTAACAATTTCGATTGTGACTCCTGTGGGAATCATGTGAGAGTGTAAGCCCCCTGAGAGAGCAGACTGAGACGTACTGGAGCAGCAGCTCAGCTTTAAAAAACTACTGCCACCCCCTCCAGTGACATGTGCACTGCCACCCTGCTCATCATGCAGCTGAACTTCCCATTTACAACATGTTGGTCTGCAGGTTTTAAATGCCTGCTTAGGAAAGAACTACACAGTACATCTGCACAGTTCATCCATTTACTGCTTTACAAAAGAACTTTACAATGCTTCCCTATGCTTTACACACCTCTCTGTGCTTTACAATGCTTCCCTATGCTTTACCAGCTTTACATTTTTACCATGTCTCTGTGCTTTACAATGCTTCCCTATGCTTTACCAGACCTCTCTGTGCTTTACAATGCTTCCCTATGCTTTACCAGACCTCTCTGTGCTTTACAATGCTTCCCTATGCTTTACCAGACCTCTCTGTGCTTTACAATGCTTCCCTATGCTTTACCAGACCTCTCTGTGCTTTACAATGCTTCCCTATGCTTTACCAGACCTCTCTGCTTTACAATGCTTTACTTTACCAGACCTGCTTTACCCTATGCTTTACCAGACCTCTCTGTGCTTTACAATGCTTCCCTATGCTTTACCAGACCTCTCTGTGCTTTACAATGCTGCTTTACCAACCTGCTTCCCCCTATGCTTTACCAGACCTCTCTGTGCTTTACAATGCTTCCCTATGCTTTACCAGACCTCTCTGTGCTTTACAATGCTTCCCAATGCTTTCCCTATGCTTTACAATGCTTCCCTATGCTTTACCAGACCTCTCTGCTTTACAATGCTTCCCTATGCTTTACCAGACCTCTCTGTGCTTTACAATGCTTCCCTATGCTTTACAATGCTTCCCTATGCTTTACCATACCTCTCTGTGCTTTACAATGCTTCCCTATGCTTTACCAGACCTCTCTGTGCTTTACAATGCTTCCCTATGCTTTACCAGACCTCTCTGTGCTTTACAATGCTTCCCTATGCTTTACCAGACCTCTCTGTGCTTTACAATGCTTCCCTATGCTTTACCAGACCTCTCTGCTTTACAATGCTTCCCTATGCTTTACCAGACCTCTCTGAATGCTTCCCTATTTAGTCTAACTTTACACCCACTGTGGAAGACACTCTAAATGCATAGTATAACCACGTTAAAGCATAGGGAAACTTTACCGTGCAAAATTACTGTGAGATCGGAGGCTGTGTGTTGAGACTGACTCACTGTGTGACCCTGAGCAAGTCACTAACCTCCTTGTGCTGGTCTTTCTGACACGTTGTTGTGACTCTGCAACTGATGCGTAGCTCACACACCCTAGTCCCTGTAAATCACATTGAATAAAGGAATCTGCTAAATAAACAGAAAACAAACTTCTTTATTTACTTTATCTAACTTACTGTAACCACTTCCCACGCCCCCTATCACGCTGCTATTTGTAAAGGTGTTCATGTTTAAAATCAGATTCGTTTGCCTTGCTAATCCTCAAGGTAATAGTGATACACGAGTTATGATTTATTATATCGTACTTATTTAAAACGTCATTTCATATGGCACACACTAAATTAAAACAACATACACTTTATTTAAACGCCGTGCTGCTACCCTTATAAAATGTTTTGCAGTTTGTAAAATGCTTTACCATGGTCTTGCCATGCTTTTTCACGATGGTTTATTACACGATGCTGTGATTTTACTGTGGGGCAGTTTTATACGGATACCTATGCATTTCGTGCAGTGATTTCCAGCAACAACCAGTAAGGCTGTGTGTGTCATTCCAGAAATACCTGTTTCCACCTGCTGCCTCGATATGCTCGGTCCTGTGCGCTGCTACCTGTATCCCTGCACCTGCGGGATAGGGCGACTCTGTTCGGCACGGCCCCGCCCTCCGCTAGCTAAAGACCGGGATTGGCTAGGCGGTGATCACGTGTCGTGACGGCTGGTACGCACCTGAATCGGGAACAGCAGTCTGAATTTGACCTGCGGTCTGCATAATGCGACCCGGCATCAAAGGAAACACGGGCGGGCTGGAAACATGCTCCAGATACTAACACCTCCGAGCTACAAACCTGGCGCAACTGCTGGTTCTTGACGAGGATTGGGTTTTTTTTTGTATAAATATTTTGTATATAAGCCGATGCCCCAGCGCTTTCCTTGGCTTCCCTGCATTCAGCTGACAGGAATGAAAGCACAGCTGTTTGGTTGACTTGCAATACGAAAACACGTTTTTTTTTTTTTCTTTGCTATGGTGGATGTGAATGCAATGAGAAAGACATACATGGTACCGGAGATCAAGCCTTTGGATCAGTACGATTTCACCCGGGCTAAAATATGCGCCAGTTTAGCCTGGCTCTTGGCTAAATCTTACGGTACAGCAGGTAAGTGTTTTTAATGATGATTGTATGCGGTGAGCGGAGCTGCGTTGCTGTAGCTCCGTGGGGGATGGTTTAGTGTCGTTTGCAATGGCTTGCGTGTATGTGGCTCGGTGAAGGTGATGTGTCGGGGCGTGTTTCTTTGTTAGTTTTAATCTGTGGATTAATGTTTGATTCCTAGCCCGGTTTGATAATAAAGCAGTGTCTCTGTGATGTCATTTTCTAATAATGTGGCCGAGTTTCGTTAATGACGTGGTGCTACTGCTAGCAATACAATGCCTGTAAGAAAAGACGCACGCCCTGATATATATATATATATATATATATATATATATATATATATATATATATATATATATATATATATGGTACCATTTCTGTTTATTTAATTGTCACTTTATGCAGTTGGGTAGGTTATTTCCATATCTAAAACGGCGTACAATGGAATTATCATCATAAAATAGACTCGAGAGGCGGGTCTGTGTTTTTAGTTTTTTCAGCGAACGATGCGAGAGCGACGAAAGCGGCATTTCTAAGGCTGGGGTTTGTAATCATTCATATTCGTTGTTAGTGTAACTGTGTGTGTGTTTCAATACTGCACCCCACATAATAAAACACTATGACGTCATTTGACAGCACATTCATCATATATCTGGCTACCTGTCACTGACTACTGCATTCATTAAACGAGACCTCAACCGCCAATGAATGGCAGCTTTTAGACTTTTTCTTTAAATATTATCCTAATTATTCTTTTTCTGTGTGCTGATTCATCGTTTGAAGTTTAACTGTTACACGAGCGGTTTTGAAACCAGTAACAATCTTATTACACTGTTAGTTCCAGTAATATGTCAAAAATAAACGAGTGAAATGCTGTGAATATTGGATACAGCTAGGCTGAATTGTTGTTGGATTATGATTATACATTGTCCATGCACATCGCATCACCTTGTTTCACACTAATGATGTATGGGTCTTGCAGACTGTACACCTCGATGACTCAGTGCACACTTTGGAGCTGGCCAATAGGAGCACAGCTTACCTGCATCCCACGTCGTGAGTCGGTCTTGCAAGTTGAACCTTTTAAAGGAAGTTTGCACAGTGACGTGGAAACACGGTAATCACGTCAGTTTCCATTTACAGTGTAACCCTTACAACCACAAGCAATGCAGTATGAAGCGAATATCACTTTGATTAGTATAGAAATAGCGAGTCAGGAAACTACTCCTGAAGATTAAACGCATGCCCGAGTACGATTACAAAAAACTGCTTGTAAACTCGCTACAAAAATAAATGTGTTCTTGTTGTTGCGGTACAGTCAGTTTAGTACAGGATCTGCATATGTGAATTTCAGCGTGGAGGTGTAAAGCACTGTAGCTGTTTTAGTGAGTGGCAGGTGTAGGCTTGCGGTCGTGTTGTCCCCAGTAATAACCTTAGTTTGGCAGTATTGTATAGCAGGATACATGTCGTCTATATGTAACGCGGACACCCTTTCTAGCGAGACAAACATAACCCTGTATTTTTGATAACATATTAACGACATCACAGATAAGACGAAGCTACCTGAGCCAGTGACATCTAGAGAATTCTAAAGAGCTCAGGTGTGGCTCCTTGACAGTCCTGTAAAGAATCAGCCCGCTTGCAGGGCACTAGAAGTGGAGAAGCCGCCGCTCTGAATAATGTAGCTCTTTGTCCTGCACTGAGTATGCGACTATAAAGAAAGGGTTGTTTTGCTAACGCTGTGCAGCATTGCTGCAGGAGAAGCAGTGGAGCACCAGCGCACCTGCTTCACTGCACGCCAATTCTGTCATTTAAAAAGTCCAGCTGGTTTTCTAGCGTTAGAGGAGTCCGGGACTCCTGGACTGCATCTGGACACAGGCCTGTAATCAGACAAGTACAGTCTAATCTGGTATGCTTTTGGAAAAACTTCAATCAGAATTCAACAAACTTATCCTTAGTAGTTACATATATAGTCCTAATTTTAAATTTAATTAGATTTTTATTGGCTCATATACCTTCCATGGCATGTTAGTCATTGACCCATTTTTCTAAAATAGTTTAACCCTAATTTTACATTCGTCAGTAGCTAAAACACTCAATAGTTTTTCATGTTTTGAATACAGGGATGGAAATAAGGCTCCCACTGCATAGCAGTTTGATGCATTCCTGGTTTTACTATGAGTTGAAAAGACACCCCTAAGCTTGTTGCCTGTGCACTGTGGCTCATCAAGCACATATTATCACCTGGAATGGGGGAAAAGTGCTATGCAATAGGAGTCTTATTTCCATCCCCAGGAATGGCCTTTCAGAATATTCAAATATTACTTTAAGATTGAATTAGCTGCAAAACGACAGTACCATTCGTACCATATCACAGTAAAAAAAAAAGTTTCTGCAGAGTACAATAAAGCAAGTATCCCATGACCTCTTGCAGAAAGGAGAGACGCTGTTCTGTGCAGTAGAATGCTATTTATTTCGGATCTCATTGATGCATCTTTTTGTAATCCATTCTGTTAAATGAACGCATACTGACATGGTGTATTTTTCCTTCTAATACGGAACATTTGTGCTCAGGACCAATACTATATTCGCATATCTGTACCCGTTTCCCGTTTTATTGTTAGTATGAGACACTGCAGTGATTCAGCTGTCCAGGGTGATCTTCTAGTAAAGTTACTGAAAATGTTTATCGAACCGGTCTTTAAATATCTCGTGATGAGTAGAAGCTTTGTGAATAGAACCCATTATGACATCGCAGGATCTGCCTGTCTGCACATTAACCTTCCTGAGCTCCTAGCCCTGTAAAAATAATACTATGCAAATATTATACATACTGTACTGTGTGAGGTCATGTGACTGCACAACAGCAGCTAACCCTTTCAGTTCCAGAGCCGCGAGAACGCCAGCAACCCAAAACCTGTGAAACGACAAGCAACCTGTTCAAGCACAGAGTTCAACTGCATGTATGCCAAGCTATCTTTAAACACCAGGGATGGGAATAAGACTCCTATTGCGTAGCAGTTTCACTCTTTTCAGTTTCTACAAGCTTGATTAGCCACAGTCTGTAGACAACAAGCTGAGGTGCGTCTTAGTAAGTAAAACCAGGAGTGGACCGCACTGCTATGCAGTGAGAGTCTTATGGCCATCCCTGAATATTTGGGGTGGGGTGGGGGGTTTACTTGTAGGATGTCAGCGACAAAAAGGAGAAACAAAAGCTGCTGTTGTTCCCATGGTCTTTGTGTTTGGATAACAGCAGTTTAAAATGTTCCACGTGCTGAGACACACAATGCCTGAACTCGCTTCCTACTGCAAAGTATAGGGCGAGCTCCCAGGAGGCAGTCTGGTGTGTTACAGGACTGATACACAGAGCTCGAGTTGCATTGAGAGTCAGTGGAGATCAAAGGAAACTACAGAGAGTGGTCTTGATTGACCAGTGGGGGGTGAATGGTGTGCTAGGAGGGCGAGCCTTGATGGGGCACTTTCTCTTCCACTCTTATGCACACAATGTTAATGGAAGTGTCGACCGGTATGCCTTGCATGAATACAGTGCACATGAGGTCAATCGTGGAGAATAAGAGTTAGACAGGTCAGTCTGATGACCATCCTCCGTCCCTGTGTGTTTAATGATGTCCACAGAGCAGACAGGACCATGGTCCATCTCTAGAGGACTGGGTCACTCTCTGCAGTTGCGTAAGTGCTATGAGGTCATCAGTGTGATCTCATACAAACTCTTTCTTTAGGCTGAATCTTACAAAACACTTTTGTAATATTTGTTGATAAATGTTAAGGGTAATCCCAAGGTTGCTCTGCTCTGCTCTCAGTCTTCACAGTGAAGGTTGAAGTCATTGTAGACAAAGAATTGTGTGTCAACCCACAGGACTTCAGTTAAAATGAGATGTGCGTGGAAAGGCTTCTCTTGTGCAGGAAGAATGCAGTGCCTTGGTTTGCTAGCGTTAACAAGGTTATATCTAAATCACTTTACACACACACACACACCCTGCAAGCAGCAGTAGCCTTGTTAATATAATGAGTTTCCTGCTTCATTAAGCTGATGTCCTGTCTGCTGTATGTTTTTCCATTGTACTGCAATATTGCTGTGCACACAGTACAGGGTCTCGTGTGAATACACTGTGCAGACAGGTCATTTAGGAAGGTTTGCAGCGGTAGCAGCAGAGCGCAGATAAGATCTCCCAGTGTCTGTAAAGATGAGGAGCTGTTTCTGCTGTGTGCCAGGGCTGTGGGCGCTCTCCCTCGCTCCCCTCTCTCTCATGCTGCCCATCTTGCAGTATTTCACAGGCCTTTAAGGCCGTTCGCCCCTTCTCAGCACAGTCCCCTTCTCAGCCAGGTTAAACGGCATTTTCAAATGAATCTGAATAGGATTTCTGCTCTGTCTGTACTTCCAGTTTCCATGTGTGTACTGTGCAATGGGTTACAGCAGCGCAGTCCAATGGACGGCTGTTGAGCCCTGTGTCTCACTGAGCTCCCCAGTATGACTCTTGATTCATGATTAATGTATTCTTGATTCTTGATTAATGTGTTTAATGAGCAGACTGAAGCGGAGTGTTTGTGCCGTCTCTGTTTTTCTCAACACCTCCTACTGACTGAATGGTAGTATTTAGTAAACTAAACTTATTTTTATGATAGTCTTTTTTTTTTTTTTGCTAGCAAAGTATGCTTTGTTTCTGTGGCTCTTTAAGAGCGATCGCTGGCACACACACAGTGTTTTACAGCAGTCCTGCATTTCTTTCCAGGGTGGTCCAGGGTGTGACGTGATTGTACCTTTACAGTGACTCCTAACCCCTGTCACAGGTACAGGACTGTCCCTGCACACCTGGCAGACTTTGCAACACAGCCCACGCTGTTTTTAGCTCTGCTGTTTTGGGCGTAGTTACCAGCGAGCACCAGGGATCCTCCCTGGCACAGTGTATCCTGAACTTTTTCAAGGCATGTTGATCGCAAATTATTTTAGGAAGTGCAGATAGGCTAATAGATTAATCTTCCACACTGCAATGCAGACGCCAGTTTTGCACAATTTGTCATTCTCTTGCAGATCTGTGTGACTTAGTCTGAGCTACATGTGTAGCACAGGAAGTGAGTTCACAGGAACATTGAATTGGTCTGAGAACTGAGTTTGGTTACCCCTGTGCAATCGGGCAAAGGCACTGTAGTGGGAATCAACTGTTAACTTTAATTTGCAATCCCAGTTAAGCTCCTGAGTCCCTGAATCTATAGAGGACAGGCGAGGGGACATTGTCCCTGAAGAGCCCCCTCTCTGGGTTTTCTTATGTATAACTTGTTTGTTTGTTTGCAATAGTCACATTGTCACCCGGGACCATCATGTGTCCTGTTTACCTTTCTGCAATATAAGCAGGGCTACCTGTATTGTGAGACCAGAGACACTTACTCTGTGCTTGTACCCAAGAAGTAAGCCATCAGAAAATGTTTACGATGGAAATAAGACCACTGTTGGGTAGCAGTTTCACCCATTCCAGGTTTTAATACTAGCTTGATTAGCCTCAGTGTATGGGTAACAAGCTCAGGTGTGTCTGATTAAACTCGTAGTAAAACCAGGAGTGGATCAAACTGCTGTGCAGTGGGGGAGTGTAGCATGCATGCTTGTGTCCAGTGCAGAAGTTACACAGATCAGTAGAGATGAGCCGTTGGGTCTCAGTCTTTGTTGATCTCTCGCTCTCTTTCTCTCTGTGTGTCTCTTTCTGTCTTTCTCAGTCTCGGTCTCTTGCTCTCTGCTGTGCTCTATTCTTCCCCCTCCATTGTTCCTCTTTTTTCTTCTTCCTCCCCCAAGGACACCTCGTCTTTCTTTGCTTGGGAACAGAGCAAAGTTCCCAGAAGCAACTGCGGCAATCCGTCAGCAAATAAAAACAAAATAAGCAAACGTGAATCAGGCTGCTGGGATTGCAGCGTGGGCACGCCCCTTCAGAGCACAACAATGGCTTACTGTTCATTTTACACAGCATGGGCAAGGGTCTGTAACATGCAAATCATACCTACAAGTGACAGCCAAAAGGACATTTGTACAACCTTTTAATGGAATCACTGTAGGATGACTTTTTCTTATGTTCTTACGAAAGAAGTTGACAAGGCGTTTGACTAGGAAACAACTGTCTGAGTTTCTGAAAATCTTGAAGTACTGTGCTATTTGGGGATGTGTTTTTAGATGGCAGCTCATACTGTACTGTGCTATTTGGGGATGTGTTTTTAGATGGCAGCTCATACTGTACTGTGCTATTTGGGGATGTGTTTTTAGATGGCAGCTCATACTGTACTGTGCTATTTGGGGATGTGTTTTCAGATGGCAGCTCATACTGTACTGTGCTATTTGGGGATGTGTTTTTAGATGGCAGCTCATACTGTACTGTGCTATTTGGGGATGTGTTTTTAGATGGCAGCTCATACTGTACTGTGCTAGGTCCTATTGCAATTGCAGTCTTGTATTGTTCTGACTGGGCAGTATGCTAATGGTTCATGACTAAAGCTTGTTCTCCTGTGTGTGTGTGTGTGTGTGTGTGTGTGTGTGTGTGTGTGTGTGGGTTGATGTTCTTTATGTAAATGACTTGCCGAGCCTGTCTCCTCGAGCTGGGCTCGTCGGCTGCTACTGCTGGATTTGGGTGTCGACGCTGGGTGATTTTAGAGTTGATTGCCTAGGAAAATACCACTAGTCAGCAGAATCACCTGTGATGTGAACAATCCGGTACAGTGAACTTCTTAGAGAGAGGTGGATTGGGAGATGGGGATATTATATATAATATATATAATATATATATAATTTCATTCTTTTTTTTTAAGCTTCAGGATATGCATTGGGCTGTATTTATTTCACAGTAAAGAATGTGCATTTCAAGATATTTCACGATTAAACATAATATTTATTAAAACAATAGAAAAAATGGTGTTGTCACATTCAAAACTGATCATTTTCGCCCTAGAGTTATTATACAACAAATGTTCTTAAATATTTAAATGCTAACCTGAAAAACAGCAAAAGATGAATTCTTCATTTTTTTATGTCCACCTTTTTAAAGACTATTTTCACCATCAGTGAATCAAACAAAATCACCATAAATACACGTGAATGACACTGCGATCTTTAGCAGAAATATTTCCCATCTCTGATGCAGCTGGTGTGATTGTGCAGTATAGTGTGTGCAATCAGTTACTGGAAGCAAACCAAACCGGCTACCAGGATCCTCAATGCAGCTTTAACTGTGGTCTGAGAGTGGCAAGAAAACTGGGTGATTAACCTACATCACAGGAAGTGAATAGGTACCAGGAAGCTCTTGTCAATCTCTAGTGCAGTGTTAAATAAACCAAGAAAAGGGGGACAGGTTATGATGTCATTGGTGTGACTAAGCCATGGCTATCACTGCCAGTAATTACACTGCTTTTAAAAAGACACACTCAAAGTCAGAGCATCTGAACTAAAACTTTAAGAAAGTTGAGTGAGAACAGGTTTCGATAGAGCAGGGATAGGAATAAGACTCCCATTGGATGCTTCTGGTTTCACTAGGAGTTTAAGACCACACACCTGAGCATGGTAACTATACTGTACACTGAAATTGTGCAGCGGCCGTTTTGTGTTGCTCGCTGGAAATGTCTGGGAACGTTCCTGTTGCCGTGGAAACGCCTGGGCTCTTCCAGCGTTCCAAATGTCCCAGCAGGCCACCTGGAAAAGCACCCTGCCCTTTGACCCTGCTGTCAGCAGTGCCCTGACTGAAAGAGGAAAAACAAGCAGTTTAAAGAGGGCTTGATGAGGAGCTGGTGGGCTGGGAGTGTTTACTGCCGAATTACTCTCTGAAGTATGAAGAAGAGCTTGACCTGGACTCGGATTAAGAGTCCCGTCACAATGCAGTCCGAGGGCAGAATGAGCTGGGGCACATTGGAGCCGTCTTCGGCTCGGGCGTGTTCATGATGGGGCATCTGTCACAAAACTACCCTCATGAAGTTCACATGGGCAGATCTGCACAGTAACTTCTCAGTTCCCCCCCATGTTTTCCCCATGTTTATACCACAGTACCGGCGTGTCATGTTTCATGCCTCTGTCCTTTACAATGCTTCCCTATGCTTTACCATTCTTTCACCGTGCATTATTACACTTTGCTATGGTTTTACTGTGGTTCACTTGTATAAAGATAGCTGCAATCAGGGTTGATCGAAGGTCAGTTTAAAGGACTCCAAAGTGTGCCTGCTGTATGTTATCAACTAGTTTCATTATGTTAATAGTTTGATTGTCTTGAATGGACTTGGACTGACTCAAACTGCTCTGCAATGGGATTATTATTATTATTATTATTATTATTATTATTATTATTATTATTATTATTATTATTATTATTATTATTATTAATGCAATGGGAGTCTTCTTGTATCCAGACAGTGCAATCATCTTGTCTCCATTAAGCATGTTAGCTGTAGTGTTTCTGTGTGTGACGTGTGCAGTGTTTTCCATACACACACACACAGGTCTTGCACACATGCAGTCTCATCCACAGCGATGTTGCAGGGATCCTAGTTTTCTGCAATAAAAAAAAAAAAAAATTCTCATAATATAAATAAAAATAAAATAAGAATAAGAATAAAAATCTGCAATTAAAAACAAAAGGCTAAAATTGAGCCCTCCTGTCACATTAAGATACAAACAGTACTATTGACTAACAGTTACCCTGTACACTTTTACATTCTAAGGAAGTTACAAGCTCACCAGTGCCGTCAGTCAGTAATATAAGCAAGCTTACCATTTTACTGTAAACATTACAGATATTTCTGTGTAGTAATAATAAACCCCAAAACAATATTCATGTTTGCTGTCTCCGTGTTAGTCTTTGTCACCTGCATGGCTATTGCCAAACTCTGCGTTTTTTATCGTTTTCAGCCTCTTTAAACAGCTTGTTGACTAGCAAAAACACACTAGATACTGAAGCAAACTGCAGCTACATTTCAGCAACCTTGACCTCTGTACACCAGAAGCAGTTTTATTAAACAAGTATATTTATGGAAATTTAAAGCCACATTGCCTGTGTTGATGATTATGTATGGTAAGTGTACTGATGTGGTTATCAAACCAACAAAAAAAAACCTTTAGTGTAAAACTAAAAACAATCAGAGCATAGAAAATCTGCTTATTCCACAGCAAACAGATTCCTAGAGTCCGTGATCAGAACAGCTCTGTAATGAAGCTCTTCTCTGATTGGTTACAAGCATTCCCAGTTTGTTTCCAGTTTCCACGTTTTGAATGTGTGTAATCCTAGCGTTTGGGAAATTGAATCGAATCCAAATCTCCCATTCCTAGCTGGTGGATGCCCTGGTCGATGGTTTATATAGAAGGTGTCCAGTGTACTGCTGCAGCAACAGGGGGCTCCCCACAGTGTTTTCCCATTGAGGATCCAGGACTGAAGGTCCCAGAGGAAATTTTGGGGTCCCAACAAGGTACAGAATTCCAGCCACATTTGGGGCTGTGTGTTCCTGCCACGCCTTTCTTTGTAAGCCGATCTGTAGAGGTGACCCTGTCTCTCCTGACAAGAGGACTGCAAAGAGAAGCACTGCGTATTTATTTTTTACTTTTCTGTCTGAATTCTCACCCTTACTCTGTCTCCTGTGTTGTGAGCTTGCATGCTCCTGTCCTCCTGCGTGTCCTATTCCCCCAGTGGAGAGGAGCCAAGGTGAGGGATTAAGAGGGTTCTTGTTCTTGATCAGTGAGATGTCTTTGATTACTCTTCAAGCCCTGGGAATTGTATCTGCGGGCTTTGCTATGCACTGTGCAGGTTGTGCTTTTCTGTTTTGACTCTGGCGTATCTCCTTCCCTACTTGTGGCTCGGTTTTCTGGGAATGTCTAGATCGGGTTCCCAACCTTTTTTTTTAATCGCGTCTGAGCAATAATTTTTTAATTGGATATTAATGTATAGGATATGGCTACCTAGCGTTGGCAATGTGATTATTCAAAAATACAAAAATCTAGTTTAATAGTACTATAAAGAACCACCTTACCTGTATTAGGGCTGCTGATGCCAGTCAAGTAGGAGATTTGAGCCTGTCTGGTCCTGCAAAGCAGATCAATACAAAGCTAAATGTCTAAAAGAGAGTCGCAGGTCGTCTTCTACTTGGAGTCCATTTCTGTACTTCATCATCAATGCTGTAAGTTTGGAAAACCCAGCTTCGCTCCAGTTCGTCGAAGCAAAAGAGAGGAGCACTTTCACTGCAGCAGTGACAGCTCAGGAATTCCTGTGCAACTGAGAGACAAAAATTTGGGCGAGAACAGGTTCCAAAACATTGCTTCAATCTGTTGTCGCATTTCAGCTCAATTAGCTGTTCTTCCACCGCTCCTGAAAGACTGGTTGAACCAGCAAAAGTGACGAACGGATCACAAACCCAGGCAAGTGAGCTGCAATCTTCTTGGAAGCAGTCGCTGAACTGTTCTTTCAGACCCGTCACGTGTTCAACAATGAGAGCTTTCAGATCATTGTAATCCACAGTGCTGCCACAATCCTGAACGAAATCTGAAAATGTGGGAGACATGTTGCAATTTCCATCTGATAGTCGAGAAGCCCAAATGGCAAAACCAGAGTCTCTGCTATTGTGAGGCTTGCAAAGTTTAGCAACCCAATATGACACAGCATAAGCATCCTTAAGACACTTGGCAGACACTGGCATGCTTGCTAATAGCACTTTTGCTGATGTAATGCTTCGTTTTCTTTTGAAAAAGTCGTGGCTTCTCCTTCAGTCCAGGGATGTCTCGTCTCCAAACGGTGTCGCAGTGTTCAAGGCTTCAAGCTGTCATTAGCCAGTCCATCGCCACAGACGACACACTGAGGACGAGGTTCATCTGCAGTTCCAACAAAGGGAAATCCAAGTTTGAAATCACTTTCTTCATATTGCTGAGATTTTAGGTTTTTACTCTGATATACCTGCACAATCGCTCTTTTTCATGCACCACAAACCGATCCATTTCAGGTACTGGAAAGGTGGACAATGCTATGGGAACAGAACTGTCACTGATTCGAATAATAATTCTTAAACAAAAAATTGTCTCTGCTTTGTTAAGCGCAAGTTTTCCAGACTAAATAAGTACCAGTAGCAGACATAAAGTAAACATTAATAAAAAAATCAAACTGCAACAACTTTTTTTTTTTTTTTTTGCGAGTTTGTAAAATTCACATTCAATTCTAATTCTTTTTTTAAATGTTTTATTATTGCTGTAATTACTGTATTATTAAACGCTCACAGCGCCCCCCCTAGAAAGTTTCACACACACTACCCCCCCCCCCCACCAGGATGGGAACCGCTGGTCTAGATGAACGAGCCCAGATGTTTTGTACAGTGGATAAGATGCTGGACTAGCGTGCACCCAGTACCGGGGGGTCAGCTACTCTCACAGTGTACTACGAGGGATTTGGGATAAGTAGCGTGTAATAGGTGCCATGCAACCGAAATTGTAAACCAAGGTATACACCCAGATTCCCATAGAAGTACGATTGATTGGTGATTTACATTAGTAGCCTTTTAGTACATCTTCCCCTGCACTGTAGATGCGCTGTCTCTATTCCTTCTGTTATAGAGTAGAAGGAACTTAACCCAAACCAGTTTGTGTTGCCTGGTTCTTTCAGACCCCACGCCTGACCATTCTGGAGCTCCTCAGCCTTCTAGAACACTATATTACTACTGTACTTCATAAATACTGTCATATACTTTGCTGTAAGGAGGCCAGGAGAGAGAATAAGAGAGTCAGTGGGCTTCCCCCTCATTTTTAATCTTCATGCACTTCATGCTGTTGAAATAAAATGTGCGAAAAAAGTAGAAGAAACGTATACAAGGGTTGAATGCAAATCCGTATGCAAAGCTGTCCGGTGCTTCCAGATAGCAGTGCTGATACAGGCGAGGTTCAGATAATAGCGGCGCTGTCCCGTGCTGATACCGGTATGAGACGTCTATTCTGGGAAATAAACAAGAACCGCATGAAATGGCATGACTTGCGAACGTGCGGCAGCGTGTTGGTGTCGCAGGTCCATTTCAGATCATTTACATGCTGCTTCAGGAATCAGCCACACTTAGAATTTCACTGGTTTAAGTACGTTAATGTCTGGCTTTTGTCCGTTTTTTTAAATTTTGATTTCATGACTTGAAGCCGCATAAAACATATTACAAGTTGAGAGTGAAATTTCTCTTGCACTCTTTGTAAAGAATCACAGACTGACGGCAAAGAGAAACCAATGCTAGAGCATCTGAAATTACCAACGCACGTTCACTCCTGCTCTCGTTGGGGTGATGTGTAATTGGAAGGGTACCAGCCAGGCTGCATCAGCCGATTTATTCGGATTGAGCGCTCTGCAGGTGAGGCCCGCTGTGTCAATTGGGCTGACTTCACTTCTCTCAACTGGAATGGTAAGAAGCAGCTGCTTGGGTTTGTGTGGATCGCTGTTCTCCACAGAGTGGAAGAAAAAGCAGCGACCATCGCTAACCCAAGCAGCTGTTTCTTCACTCTTTTCACTTCTAATGGTAATTAGCCCAATCAACACCAATGACCCTCGCCCGATTGCCAGCATCTGCTTTCTGTGGAGAGCATGATCAGAATAATCGAGCAGTCACTTTGTGCAGCGCTAAGTACCAGCTTTATTTTATTTTTTATGCTGAGATGTTGATGAAAGAATATTAGTTTTTTGGTTCTAAAACCCATAGTTCTTCCCAGCACTCAATAAGCATGTGTGTGTGCTACGCTGCGTACAGAACAGCGTACCCAGGCTTGTAGGTATCCTGTATGTAAACCATGCTATTGTGTGTGGAGAGGAAAGAGCTTTGTTGCTGGCTGCCAAGGGTTAAAAGATATCACAGTCCAGTCTTTGATTTCATAGGACAGTGAAGCCGCAATTAACACTGCTCTCCACTCCCCGTGGTCTCTCCACGGGAAACTTGATCGTCTGTGGGTTGTTGATGTCTCTGTGCCTTGTTGTGACTGTGTGTGTTGTGTCTATGCAGCTGTGACTGTCAAGTTAGTGTCTGTGTGTTGTTGTGACAGTGTGTCTGTGCCTACGTGGCCATGCCTCAGAAGCATGTGAGTGATTGCTAAACCCATTCATGTTCAAGGTGTGACGCCACACACACACACACACACACACACACACACACACACACACACACACGCACGCTGACAGTGCTGTGTAATCACCTAGAATCCTTTATTGCACTTGCACCCTAGTCAAGGTGTGTTTGTGATTGACTGACTGGCTCTTTAAGGACGCGCTGTTTGTCGGAATGGGTTGTTTGGTTTAAAAGCCAGGACAGCTTTGTTGTAAGTGCATTTGGTGAACTGTATGGCAGTGCAAAGTGATTGTGGGATACCAGGAAGTGTGGGGGCTGGGGCTGGGTGCTCTTTATTCCTGGGACTGCTGTTTGAAAAACTTGAAAAGGTTTCAAAACCAGGCCACTTTTTCATTGGTGAGAGAAGAGGGAGAGATCAGACAAAGACGTGTGTGTGTGAATCATGCCAGATCTCAGGTGCGTAGTTGTCTATCGAACAAGGAATCAAATGCAGCATTCACAATGCCCGGCCAGCTTTCACTTCCTTGGCAGACCTCGGCACAGACAAAACAGGTTAACCCTGGAATTCCTGGAACCTGGGTAGGGCTCCCCCTAGATGAACCGCAGAGGTCTGCCATTTCACTGACAGCCCCAGTGCATAACAGTTAGATCCATTCCGGGTTTTACTATAGTTTTACTTTTAATGAGACACACCTGAACTTATTACCTGTCAAGCTTGTAGTAAATCCTGGATTGGATTGAACTGCTGTGTTGTGTAGCTGAGGGGTGAAGGAGATTACCTTCAGAGACTGCCACCAGACACACCTGCTACGACTGACCGAATAGAAAACAACAAGCAAGGGAACGATCGTGTGCGTTCAGTGGAGAATCGCTGTGCTGCATTTCCTTTCACAGCCTGTCTTCTTTGTGTCTCCATCACTACTGATGTTAACCTTTTTTATAATAATGATAAAAAGCCATAGTGCAGAAATTCATTAGTTGTATCAAATCCCAGTAGAAATGCACCAAGGAAACAATTATTGATCACTGTGGCTTATTTTGCGAGCCTCAATGAAACCATTATCCGTCTGTGTCAGTGCTGCTCTGTGTGGGTCTCATGTACTGCAGTGAGCCCCTCGCCCCATACATGATTCAGTCTCGTCTGGCACAGAGACACAGACAGGCAGACACACCCCCCCCTGTGCTTCAGAACAATCGACCCAGCAATCCCAGTGCGCTGTGAGACACAGTGCAGGGCTGGACAGCCCTGGACACTCTGCTCCCAGACATTCTCCCGTTGTTTTATTTGTTGTCATTCTTGTTTGAAACCTCACGCTTCTCATGTTAGAATATTCTTTCAAAATTTAAAAGCAAATATTGTTTAATTTTGAATTGGCTGAGAAAATAAACCCAGAATCCCTTCAAAAGACCTGTTCAAGAAAGGAGCGTGGGTGTTGTTTATTTTTGATGGCATTGATACATTGGGTTTTTTTTGCATCTTTGTTAGTCAGGAATTTCAACACGGTCATTTTTTTGCCAGCGAATGCATTTCACGCAGTGTTTGTTTAAATATTTGCCCTTGCATTAATTATTACTGTGAAAGTTGTTTTTCTAGACTCCTTTTTTTTTTTTTTTAATTTTTGTCCAGGACATTTTATTTGCTAAAGATTATCCGACACTGTAATATAAACATTATGTTAACCAGAGAATCTTATTTCAAGCACAAGGTCAGTTAATCTGTGTTCAATTCATCCCATTTCACTTGCCCTGCTGGTAAGGCACAGTACTGTAATTCATGGCGATTAACCTTGTTTTTGGGAGGGGAGTTTTCGTGATTCTGCTGTAAGGTGCTGATGCATTAGTAGCACTGCTGGAGATCAAGAAGGGAAAAGCAGCCCTGTCGAGCTTTATACATGCAGCAAGGATAGCAGCCTCTATCTTTCAAGCATGCCCTTGACTGGAGGGAGCACCCTTTCTCTCAGGGGGTGAGGGAGGGAGGCAGGGAGGGAGCAGTTCAGTCTCTGTGTCTCAAGCCTGCCCTGGACTGGAGGGAGCACCCTTTCTCTCAGGGGGTGAGGGAGGGAGGCAGGGAGGGAGCAGTTCAGTCTATGTTCTCAAGCCTGCCCTGCACTGGAGGGAGCACCGTTTCTGCTGTTCCAAGCCGGGCAGTGGCATGGTTGGCACTAAGGTTGTGCAGCGATGCCAAGTTGATTACGTGCATGTCAATTGTGGGAAGAGATTTTGCCCATTGTTAAGTACATTGGAATATGTCTTGGCTTTAACCCTTACTGGCAGGAGCCAGTAAACCCTGTATTCCCTAGATGAGAATTGTGTGAACCAGGTAACTACAGACCAATACGCCTGACTTCTATTATATGTAAACTTATGGAAACTATAATAAGATCCAAAATGGAAAATTACCTATATGGTATCAGTGTCCTGGGAGACAGTCAGCATGGTTTAAGGAAAGGGAGATCGTGTCTAACTAACCTGCTTGATTTTTTTGAGGATGCAAGATTGACAGTGGCTAATTGCAAAGCATATGACATGGTTTATTTAGATTTCCAGAAAGCTTTTGACAAAGTCCCGCATAAAAGATTAATTCTCAAACTGAACGCAGTAGTGGATTCAAGGAAATGCATGCACATGGATTAGGGAGTGGTTAGCGTGTACAAAACAGAAAGTACTGATTAAAAGAAACCTCAAAATGTAGTGAGGTAACCAGTGGAGTACCATAGGGATCAGTATTAGGTCCTCTGCTAGTAATGACATAGATTCTGGTATAGTAAGCAAACTTGTTAAATTTGCAGATGACACAAAAATAGGAGGAGTGGCAAACACTGTTGCAGCAGCAAAGGTCATTCAAAATGATCTAGACAAGATTCAGAACTGGGCAGACACATGGCAAATGACATTTAATAGAGAAAAGTGTAAGGTACTGCACGCAGGCAATAAAATGTCCATTATAAATACCATATGGGAGACACTGAAATTGAAGAAAGAATCTATGAAAAAGATCTTGGAGTTTGTTGACTCAGAAACAATATAGACAATGTGGGGAAGCTATAAAAAAGGCCAGCAAAATGCTTGGATATATAGTGAAAAGTGTTGAATTTAAATCAAGGGAAGTAATGTTAAAACTGTACAATGCATTAGTAAGACCTCATCTAGAATACTGTATTCAGTTCTGGTCACCTTGCTACAAAAAGGATATTGCTGTTCTAGAAAGAGTGCAGAGAAGAGCGACCAGAATTATTCCGAGTTTAAAAGGTATCTCATATGCAGACAGGCTACAAAAGTTGAATTGATTCAGTCTTGAACAAAGACGACTACGCGGCAACCTGATTCAAGCATTCACAATCCTAAAAGGTATTGACAATGTCGACCCAAGGGACTCTTTCGACCTGAAAAAAGAAACAAGGACCAGGGTTCACAAATGGAGTTTAGACAAAGGGGCATTCAGAACAGAAAATAAGAGGCACTTTTTTACAGAGAGAATTGTGAGGGTCTGGAATCAACTCCCCAGTAATGTTGTTGAAGCTGACACCCTGGGATCCTTCAAGAAGCTGCTTGATGAGATTCTGGGATCAATAAGCTACTAACAACCAAACGAGCAAGACGGGTCGAGTGGCCTCCTCGTTCGTAAACTCTCTCATGTCCTGGATGAGAAGTGTGTAAGTTAATACTGTCAGTTAAGCCTCTAAATAGCATTAGAAAACGATTGAGTGCGAACAGTCAATCAGCTTCCAGATCTAGCGGGCTTCTGTTTTGCATAGATACCCGCTGGAACGTTGAAGTGCTTAACTGCGAATTAAATTTTAAATCAATCCGCGCATAAATACCGTTTTTTTCCCTTAATGTTCTAATCTACAACTAATCAGCTACTTGAATATTGCTACTTTCTGACGCTGGTCTAGACAAGGGAAAACATGTCTGTGACAGGACATCGTAATGAAGGCTCAATTCGCAGCTACTGGACAGTAAATCAACAGGAAAGACCCCATTGGTGCACTGTTCCTTCATCGGCTGGATCCAAACAACACCCTCCCTCCAAACCAGCCAGTCAAACTGCCAATCCTGTTTCAGTTCTTTCCGCACTAGCCAATCCACTCCCTGCCTGCTTGAATGACGCCCCGCCTCCAACAACAAGTTTCAAACAAGTTTAGAAACGCTGTATCCCCAGGTGAGGAGTGTGTAAACGCTGTATCCCCAGGTGAGGAGTGTGTAAACGCTGTATCCCCAGGTGAGGAGTGTGTAAACGCTGTATCCCTAGGTGAGGAGTGTGTAAACGCTGTATTCCTAGGTGAGGAGTGTGTAAACGCTGTATCCCCAGGTGAGGAGTGTGTAAACGCTGTATTCCCAGGTGAGGAGTGTGTAAACGCTGTATCCCCAGGTGAGGAGTGTGTAAACGCTGTATCCCCAGGTGAGGCGGTGTAAACGCTGTGGTAGGAACGCTGTATTCCCAGGTGAGGAGTGTGTAAACGCTGTATCCCCAGGTGAGGAGTGTGTAAACGCTGTATCCCCAGGTGAGGAGTGTGTAAACGCTGTATCCCCAGGTGAGGAGTGTGTAAACGCTGTATCCCCAGGTGAGGAGTGTGTAAACGCTGTATCCCCAGGTGAGGAGTGTGTAAACGCTGTATCCCCAGGTGAGGAGTGTGTAAACGCTGTATCCCCAGGTGAGGAGTGTGTAAACGCTGTATCCCCAGGTGAGGAGTGTGTAAACGCTGTATCCCCAGGTGAGGAGTGTGTAAACGCTGTATCCCCAGGTGAGGAGTGTGTAAACGCTGTATCCCCAGGTGAGGAGTGTGTAAACGCTGTATCCCTAGTGAGGAGTGTGTAAACGCTGTATCCCCAGGTGAGGAGTGTGTAAACGCTGTATCCCCAGGTGAGGAGTGTGTAAACGCTGTATCCCCAGGGGAGGAGTGTGTAAACGCTGTATCCCCAGGTGAGGAGTGTGTAAACGCTGTATGAGGAGTGTGTAAACGCTGTAGGTGAGGAGTGTGTAAACGCTGTATGAGGAGCGTGTAAACGCCCAGAGGAGTGTGTAAACGCTGTATCCCCAGGTGAGGAGTGTGTAAACGCTGTATCCCCAGGTGAGGAGCGTGTAAACGCTGTATCCCCAGGGGAGGAGCGTGTAAACGCTGTATCCTGTATCCCCAGGTGAGGAGTGTGTAAACGCTGTAGGTGAGGAGCGTGTAAACGCTGTATTCCCAGGTGAGGAGTGTGTAAACGCTGTATTCCCTGGTGAGCAGTGTATAAACGCTGTATTCCCAGGTGAGGAGTGTGTAAACGCTGTATTCCCAGGTGAGGAGTGTGTAAACGCTGTATTCCCAGGTGAGGAGTGTGTAAACGCTGTATTCCTAGGTGAGGAGTGTGTAAACGCTGTATTCCCAGGTGAGCAGTGTGTAAACGCTGTACTCCCCAGGTGAGGAGTGTGTAAACGCTGTATCCCGAGGTGAGGAGTGTGTAAACGCTGTATTCCCAGGTGAGGAGTGTGTAAACGCTGTATTCCCTGGTGAGCAGTGTGTAAACGCTGTATTCCTAGGTGAGGAGTGTGTAAACGCTGTATCCCCTAGGTGAGGAGTGTGTAAACTGGTGCCCTCGTGCTTCCCCTCGACTTCCCTGCTGATGTGTTGGCATTGTGAAGCGGGCGTGGCCGGGGACCGGGCAGCCTCGCTGTAGAGCCGGAGGAGCAGGGTTGAGTCCTGACTCAGCAGCAGGTTCAAACGAACCCTGACAGTCTTGCTGGCAGTGACATGCTTCCGTGCTTCCGGACACAGCCCTATTGCACAGCAGCGGCAAGGGTAAACTAACTGCAGGACTGCCTGTCCAATCCGGCGTCGCCTGGAACAGGAAAACTGTGCTGGATTACAGAGTCACTGTAAAAATATAATACTGTACCTAAAAACTAAAAGGTACAAACCTATATAAACGCTTAAAAAAAAAAAAAAATATATATATATATATATATATATATATATATACACACACACACACACACACACACACACATATATATATATATACATACATACATACAGAAGTTTTCACATTTTGTTGGCACCTGAGCGTACTCCACGACCTGTATGGATGGGGGCAAGAAAGAACATGCGGAAAAACGTTTTGTGGTCAGACGAGACAAAAATTTAACTCTTTGGTCTAAATTCCAAGCGTTACGTCTGGCGCAAGCCCAATACTGCACCTCACCCAGTCAACACCATCCCAACTGGCAAGCATGGTGGTGGCAGCATCATGTTATGGGGATGCTTCTCTTCAGCAGGGACTGGGAAGCTTGTCAGGAAAGAGGGGTGCAAAGTACAGGAGAATCCTTGAGGAAAACCTATTTGAGTCAGCCAAGACTGAAACTGTCCTGCTGAAATGTGAATTTCCTCCCCAATGACCCAAAGCACAAAGCCAAAGACACACTGGAGTGATTGAACAAGAAGAGAACGAATGTTCTTGAGTTGACCAGTCAAAGTCCTGACTTGAATCGAATCAAATTTATGGCGAGACTTGAAGATTGCATCCATCGACGATCCCCAACAAACTTATCAGAACTGGAGCAATTTTCCCGTGAAGAATGGGCAAAAATGTCACCATCCTACTGTGCAAAGCAGGTAGAGACCTATCCAAAAAGACTCATAGCAGTACGTTCTGCGAAAGGTGGTTCTACTAAGTACTGACTTAAGGGGCTGAATACTTATGCAACCAGTACATTTCATTTTGTACATTTTCTTTGCAAGTTTCGCTGACATTTAACCTCCTCCTCATATAAGTGTTCAGTTTAACCACTACAGCTTTGAATAAAAAAAGTTTGTTTAAAAAACTGTGCATAAATTATTTGTAATTCAACAAAATATGAATATGAAAGGCTTTCACTGTAGCTGGAGACTAAAAGCACTCAAAACAAAGATCAAACTGCTCCCTCCTGTTTACATAGCAGTGTGAAGGTCATGAAACCAGGACATTGGGTTCTACTGCTGATTCATTATTTATTTTTCTATCATTATCATTTTGGCCGTACAACTTCTTTGCACAGTTCTTTGTCGGTAATACTTTCTTTACATGAGGAATCGTAATAGAGGTGTGCATCGTTTGTATCTTGATCGCTCATTGCAGGTCACCAAATGGTTCTTGAATGAAAAAGAAATGTGTTTTTATATGTCTTTAATAGAATGATCCATCATTAAATGATCATTTTAATCTTATTATGCATCATACAAGTTGCCCATCAAGACCACCACCTGCATCGTGATGCATATCGCAACGCTGTGGCTGTATGAGAGTCACAAAGACCCCGGCACTGCGAACCATCGCTGTGTGAGAATCACAAAGACCCCGGCACTGCGAACCATCGCTGTGTGAGAATTACAAAGACCCCGGCACTGCGAACCATCGCTGTGTGAGAATCACAAAGACCCCGGCACTGCTAACCATCGCTGTGTGAGAATCACAAAGACCCCGGCACTGCTAACCATCGCTGTGTGAGAATCACAAACACCCCGGCACTGCGAACCATCGCTGTGTGAGAATCACAAAGACCCCGGCACTGCGAACCATCGCTGTGTGAGAATCACAAAGACCCCGGCACTGCGAACCATCGCTGTGTGAGAATCACAAAGACCCCGGCACTGCGAACCATCGCTGTGTGAGAATCACAAACACCCCGGCACTGTGAACCATCGCTGTGTGATCTGCATTTCTGAGATGAACCCTGGTTATTTGAACTGCTGTAATCTTGGTTGCTGTATTATGCAGTCCACTGTTTCACTGTCTGTTTATTTGGTTATTTGGATTGAGCGCTCCACAGGTGAGGGTCATTGAGGTAGATTGGGTGAATGTACCATTCCAAGAGAAACAGTGAAGAAACAGCTGTTTGGGTTTGTGTGGATTTCTGTTCTCCAGAGTCCTGAGCACAGCAGCGATCCACACAAACCCAAGCAGCTGTTTCTTCACTCGTTTCACTTGGAATGGTAAATCAGCCCAGTGAACCTCCCCTGATTTCTGTGCAGAGCTCAGTCTGAATAATTGGTTGGTGCCGCCCTGCTGTGTTTAATGAAAGTGTTGGTTTTTTTAATCCCTGGGTGTTTACTGGGTTTCATCAGAATGAAAGCAGGAACCCAGCCCCCGGTCCTAGAAACCTGCTCACCACTGCGTCGGACATTTGTGCTCTTGCTACTGCTTCCAGCAGTAGGAGGTTATTCAGTCACTATAATCCAGACTCTGCTGTAGCCCAGAAACTAAACCAGGAATTGGAGAAGGAGATTGTTTTATACAGGAAAATCAATGTAGATTAGTATATGTTAGATGTATTAACATGTACCTGCTGCGCTACTTTTTTTATTCAAAAGGGTATGGAAAGGGTACCAAGGGTTACCAATCCACACCATTGATGCTGAATTACTGGGATCCTGTAAGACCCGACTAGACGGAGTTCTGGGGTCTGCTTGGAACCGGACGGGCACTGGTGGACTGATTGGCCTCCTCTCTTACAGAGTTTCTGATTGTCTGAGTTTTGCATTAACTTTATTAACTTTCTGCACTACCTAGACCCCTCAGATAATTGACAGAGAAGTTGAAAGTAATGGATGAGTTATTTTATCTGTAACAGTGACCCTTTATTTCCACACTATTAGTGACTCTTCTTGGCAAGGCATTTCAAATCTGTGATGTCTTTATTAAGGGTCACCACTGTAAATATGCACACCAGTTTAGCAGTCTGCCCATGCTTAGATGATGTGTTTATTACAGTTTGCCATGTTTTTTTAGTACGAAATATATTATGAAAATATATTTAAATATATTGAGAAATATAATGTAGTATATTACAAAATGTATTTTTCAATATATTTCAATATATTTTCCTTCCATAAGGGTTACCTGTGCTTAACCGTGTTTTCACTGTGTTTGTTACCCTTGGCTGTGCTTTTACGGTGGTAAACTTCTATAGGAGATCTGGTCCTGCTCGTGTGTGTTTGTTTCTCTCTGTTCACTGTGCCTCTCCTGTTTGTGTGTGTGTTTCTCTCTCTGTTCACTGCCTCTCTTCTGTGTCTGTGTTTGTGTTTCTCTCTGTTCGCTGCCTCTCCTGTTCCTGTGTGTTTCTCTCTGTTCACTGCCTCTCTCCTGTTCCTGTGTGTTTCAGAGAGCGTCCCAGAGGAGATCAGGGAGCCCTTCTACAGTGACCAGTATGAGCAGGAGCACGTCAAGCCCCCAGTCACCAGGCTGCTGCTGTCCTCGGAGCTGTATTGCCGGGTCTGCGGGCTGATCCTGCGGGGCGAGGAGGGGGCGGCTGCACCCCGAGACAATGCAGCCCTCCTCCAGCTCCTCACACGCAGGGGGCTGCAGCCCACCGACCAGGACCAGCCCATCACGGAGGCTGACCTGAGGCTCCAGCCCATCAAGATGGTGAGCCCCTTCCTACCTCATCTTTGATGCTGTTTGTTCGAGGTTCCCGTCGCCTCATCTCTGATGCTGTTTGTTCGGGGTTCCCGTCGCCTCGGCTCCGGTGCTGTTTGTTCGGGGTTCCCGTCGCCTCGCGGTGCTGTTTGTTCGGGGTTCCCGTCGCCTCGGCTCCGGTTCTGTTTGTTCGGGGTTCCCGTCGCCTCGGTTTGTTCTTCCCCTCGTGCTGTTTGTTCGGGGTTCCCGTCGCCTCGGCTCCGGTGCTGTTTGTTCGGGGTTCCCCTCGCCTCGGCTCCGGTGCTGTTTGTTCGGGGTTCCCGTCGCCTCGGCTCCGGTGCTGTTTGTTCGGGGTTCCCGTCGCCTCGGCTCCGGTGCTGTTTGTTCGGGGTTCCCCTCGCCTCGGCTCCGGTGCTGTTTGTTCGGGGTTCCCGTCGCCTCGGCTCCGGTGCTGTTTGTTCGGGGTTCCCGTCGCCTCGGCTCCGGTGCTGTTTGTTCGGGGTTCCCCTCGCCTCGGCTCCGGTGCTGTTTGTTCGGGGTTCCCCTCGCCTCGGCTCCGGTGCTGTTTGTTCGGGGTTCCCGTCGCCTCGGCTCCGGTGCTGTTTGTTCGGGGTTCCCCTCGCCTCGGCTCCGGTGCTGTTTGTTCGGGGTTCCCGTCGCCTCGGCTCCGGTGCTGTTTGTTCGGGGTTCCCGTCGCCTCGGCTCTGATGCTGTTTGTTCATGATTTCTGACGCTGTGAATTTAAGCTATAACCACTGAGCGCTGCATTGAATATAGGAGGGAATAGCAAGATATGGTAAACCATGTTTAATTAACATGGCAATTCAGTTGAAGCTGTGGTAAGCTAGTATAGCCTGGGAGAAGCATGGTAAAACTGCATGCATTGCACTCTGTGTCCTCTGGTAGACTTCCAGTTATAGGGTCCTAGTTTTAAGTTTAGAAAGTCCTTTAAGTGTTTCAGCTCAGG